>NC_089841.1:268289255-268356755 GCF_035609145.1 Eleutherodactylus coqui | reverse complement strand
TATATATATATATATATATATGTCACTGTCAGTAACATCCTCCCCCCCCCACACACAGAGGGAGTGTATATATATATATATATATGTCACTGTCAGTAACATCCTCCCCCCCCCCACACACACACACACAGAGGGAGTGTGTATATATATATATATATATATATATATATATATATATACAGTATATATAGTACATTTAGATATATCCTCTCATCAGTAGCATCCATCCTATAGAAGGAATATGTATATATATATATATATATATATATATATATATATATATATATATATAGTCACACACAGTCAATAACATCCCACCTAGGAGTACATATACACACTCATTGTAAGTAGCATCCCTTCTCTAGAAGCAGTATACACAAACATACACTCATTGTCGTAACATCCTTCCCCTATAAGGAATATATATATATATACTAAAGATGAGCGAGCACCAAAATGCTCGGGTGCTCGTTACTCGAGACGAATTTTTCGCGATGCTCGAGGGTTCGTTTCGAGTAACGAACCCCATTGAAGTCACTGGGCGACCCGAGCATTTTTGTATATCAGATACTGAGGAAAAACATATGTTCACCATTTTGCATAGTTCTCTGCGTTACCCAGAAAACACCACGTGGAGGTAACCATGCGACGTTTCCTTTATATAAAATGACATCAGGAAGTGAGAGAATTAGATTACATACATAAAATTGGGACACTAATTCTTTTGCGCTTAGAATTGAATAGAAACCGTTCACCGCCTCCGGTTTGCACCGCTGCCTCTCCCCCTGTGCCCCAACCTGCCACTGAGATCCAACCCCCCTCTCAGGACACAGGCACTACCGTCTCCTGGCCTGCACCCACACCCTCACCTCCGCTGTCCTCGGCCCCATCCACCAATGTCTCGCACCGCACCGTCCAGCCGTCGCTAGCGCAAGTGTTTGAGCGCAAGCGCAAGTACGCCGCCACGCACCCGAACGCTCAAGCGTTAACCGTCCACATAGCCAAATTTATCAGCCTTAAGATGCTGCCGTATAGGGTTGTGGAAACGGAGTCCTTCAAAAGTATGATGGCGGCAGGGGCCCCGCGCTACTCAGTTTCCAGTCGCCACTACTTTTCCTGATGTGCCATCCCAGCCCTGCACGACCACGTCTCCTGCAACATTGTACGCGCCCTCACCAATGCGGTTAGTGCCAAGGTCCACTTAACAACGGACACGTGGACAAGCACAGGCGGGCAGGGCCACTACATCTCCCTGACGGCACATTGGGTGAATTTAGTGGAGGCTGGGACAGAGTCAGAGCCTGGGACCGCTCACGTCCTACCCACCCCCAGAATTGCGGGCCCCAGCTCGGTGGTGGTATGTTCGGCGGTGTATGCTACGTCCACTAAAGCACCCTCCTCCTCCTCCTCAACCTCTGCCTCGCAATCTAGATGTGTCAGCAGCAGCACGTCACCAGCAGTCGGTGTCGCGCGGCGTGGCAGCACAGCGGTGGGCAAGCGTCAGCAGGCCGTGCTGAAACTACTCAGCTTAGGAGATAAGAGGCACACGGCCCACGAACTGCTGCAGGGTCTGCCAGAGCAGACCGACCGCTGGCTTGCGCCGCTGAGCCTCCAACCGGGCATGGTCGTGTGTGACAACGGCCGTAACCTGGTGGCGGCTCTGCAGCTTGGCAGCCTCACGCACGTGCCATGCCTGGCCCACGTCTTTAATTTGGTGGTTCAGCGCTTTCTGAAAAGCTACCCACGCTTGTCAGACCTGCTCGTAAAGGTGCGCCGGCTCTGCGCACATTTCCGCAAGTCCCACACGGACGCTGCCACCCTGCGCACCCTGCAACATCGGTTTAATCTGCCAGTGCACCGACTGCTGTGCGACGTGCCCACACGGTGGAACTCTACGCTCCACATGTTGGCCAGGCTCTATGAGCAGCGTAGAGCTATAGTGGAATACCAACTCCAACATGGGCGGCGCAGTGGGAGTCAGCCTCCTCAATTCTTTTCAGAAGAGTGGGCCTGGTTGGCAGACATCTGCCAGGTCCTTGGAAAGTTTGAGGAGTCTACCCAGGTGGTGAGCGGCGATGCTGCAATCATTAGCGTCACCATTCCTCTGCTATGCCTCTTGAGAAGTTCCTTGCAAAGCATAAAGGCAAATGCTTTGCGCTCGGAGGCGGGGGAAGACAGTATGTCGCTGGATAGTCAGAGCACCCTCCTGTCTATATCTCAGCGCGTTGAGGAGGAGGAGCATGAGGAGGATGAGGAGGAGGGGGAAGAGACAGCTTGGCCCACTGCTGACGGTACCCATGCTGCTTGCCTGTCATCCTTTCAGCGTGTATGGCCTGAGGAGGAGGAGGAGGATCCTGAAAGTGATCTTCCTAGTGAAGACAGCCATGTGTTGCGTACAGGTACCCTGGCACACATGGCTGACTTCATGTTAGGATGCCTTTCTCGTGACCCTCGCGTTGCACGCATTCTGGCCACTACGGATTACTGGGTGTACACACTGCTCGACCCACGGTATAAGGGGAACCTTTCCACTCTCATTCCCGAAGAGGAAAGGGGTTCGAGAGTGTTGCTATACCACAGGACCCTGGCGGACAAGCTGATGGTAAAATTCCCATCCGACAGCGCTAGTGGCAGAAGGCGCAGTTCCGAGGGCCAGGTAGCAGGGGAGGTGCGGAGATCGAGCGGCATGTTCAGCACAGGCAGTGCAACACTCTTTAAGGCCTTGGACAGCTTTATGGCTCCCCACCAAGACTGTGTTTCCGCTCCCCAATCAAGGCTGAGTCGGCGGGAGCACTGTAAAAGGATGGTGAGGGAGTACGTATCCAATCGCACGACCGTTCTCCGTGAAGCCTCTGCCCCCTACAACTACTGGGTGTCGAAGCTGGACACGTGGCCTGAACTCGCGCTGTATGCCCTGGAGGTGCTTGCTTGTCCTGCGGCTAGCGTCTTGTCAGAGAGGGTGTTTAGTGCGGCTGGGGGAATCATCACAGATAAGCGTACTCGCCTGTCAAGCGACAGTGCCGACAGGCTTACACTCATCAAGATGAACAAAGCCTGGATTTCCCCAGACTTCTCTTCTCCACCAGCGGACAGCAGCAATACCTAAGCAATACGTAGGCTGCACCCGCGGATGGAAGCATCGTTCTGTATCACCATCCAAAACGGTGACATTTCTGCTTCATCAATCTGTGTATAATATTCCTCCTCCTCCTCCTGCTCCTCCTCCTGAAACCTCACGTAATCACGTCGAACGGGCAATTTTTCTTTGGGCCACAAGGCTCACTCATATAATTTTTCCAAACAATTTTTATACGTTTCAATGCTCTTACAAGCGATGAAACTGTAACTTGAACCAATTTTTCGTTAAACTGGGCTGCCTCCAGGCCTAGTTACCACTTAAGCCACATTAACCAAAGCGATTAATGGGTTTCACCTGCCCTCTTGGTTGGGCATGGCCAATTTTTTCTGAGGTACATTAGTACTGTTGCTACACCAATTTTTTTGGGCCCTCACCTACAGTGTAATCATTGTAATTTCTATGTTCTTCGCCTGCACTCATGGTACAGAAAGGTGTGTGGGGTTGGCCTACACTTTTGCTACATAAATGTAACTGGGGCCTTGTCTATACTGCAGCTACTGAAATGTGAATGAGACTGTTATCTCCCTAAACTGCTGCAATGGGAAATGTTACTGGGGCTTGTCTTGAGTGCTACTATTACTGAAATGGAACTAAGACTGTGCTCCCCCTACACTGCTGCTAGTGATATGTTAGTGGGGCCTGTCCTAATGCTACCGCTGAAATGTTAATAATTCTGGGCTCTGCCTATACCGCAGCTAATGGTATGTCACTGGGGTGTGGAAACAGAGGCTTCACAAAGACATGATGGCGGCGAGGCCATTTCCCACCAACGCTGCTACTGTTAAGGTGCATATAACCACGGACACGTGGAGAGGACACATAGTGCCTCCAAAACATCCCCCTCCTCCTCCAACAATGAAAACATTCTTGGCAAATACCTTTGCATTGGTCCGTCTGGTGGCAGTCCAAGAATTTCACCTTTAACGACACAACAAGAGAGCACCACCACCATCCCCCCGCCACGGCCCACTTAATCCTGGCCACATTCCGAAAACCAACTACATAAAACCGCGCTACCAGGTCCGCAGTCACCACCACATTACCACCAACGAGGTTACTGTTAAGGTACATATTACCAGTCTGACTGGGGCATGCAGTGTGGGCCGAAGCCCACCTGTATTGTATCTGACGTTAGCTCTGCTGAGTAGGGCACTGCAATGGGATATATTTATGTACCGCCGGTGGCTTCCTGGCACCCACCCATGCTGTGGGTCCACAGGGAGTTGTTACTACATCTGTCCACTTGTAAAGAACCCCAGTCTGACTGGGGCATGCAGTGTGGGCCGAAGCCCACCTGCATTAAGCACGACATTACTACCTCAGCTGTGTTGGGCAATGCAATGGTATATTTTTATGTACCGCCGGTGGGTTCCAGGGAGCCACCCATGCTGTCGGTCTACAGGGAGTTGTAAATGCATCTGTTTCCACTTCTAAAGAACCCCAGTCTGACTGGGGCATGCAGTGTGGGCCGAAGCCCACCTGCATTAAACATGACATTACTACCTCAGCTGTGTTGGGCAATGCAATAGGATATTTTTATGTACCGCCGGTGGGTTCCAGGGAGCCACCCATGCTGTCGGTCCACAGGGAGTTGTAAATGCATCTGTTTCCACTTCTAAAGAACCCCAGTCTGACTGGGGCATGCAGTGTGGGCCGAAGCCCACCTGCATTAAGCACGACATTACTACCTCAGCTGTGTTGGGCAATGCAATGGGATATATTTATGTACCGCCGGTGGGTTCCAGGGAGCCACCCATGCTGTAGGTGCACACGGAGTTTAACCTACATATGTCCACTTCTAAAGAACCCCAGTCTGACTGGGGCATGCAGTGTGGGCCGAAGCCCACCTGCATTAACCACGACATTACCTCAGCTGTGATGGGCAATGCAATGGGATACATTTATGTACAGCGGGTGGGTTCCAGGGAGCCACCCATGCTGTGGGTGCACACGGAATTCCCATTGCGGAGTTGTACCTGCCTGTGACTATTTATAAAAAACCGCGGTCTGACTGGGGCGTGCAGACACCTTGACAGAATGAACAGTGTGTGGCACATAGGTTCCCCATTGCTATGCCCACGTGTGCAGCTCCAGATGGAGGTGGCACAGGATTGGATTTCTCATTGCTTCTGTACAGCATTGTGGGCTATCGCCCCGCCCCTTTTAAAGAGGGTCGCTGCCTAGCCGTGCCAACCCTCTGCAGTGTGTGCCTGCTTTTCCTGTGGCAGACGCACTTATAAATAGACATGAGGGTGGCGTGGCATGAGAGCAGCTGAAGGCTGGGCAGGGACAATTTGGTGT
This sequence comes from Eleutherodactylus coqui, assembly GCF_035609145.1. Lineage (NCBI taxonomy): Eukaryota > Metazoa > Chordata > Amphibia > Anura > Eleutherodactylidae > Eleutherodactylus > Eleutherodactylus coqui. The sequence goes on along the minus strand of NC_089841.1, from coordinate 268,351,315 downwards.
ACGCTGTGGACACTGTCGTGCGGGGGGGGGGGGGGGGGGGGTTGGGCAGCATGTAACCCAGGAGAAGTGGCAGCGGAGTGTCATGCAGGCAGTGATTGTGCTTTGTTGGAGGTAGTGTGGAGCTTAGCTAAGGTATGCCATGCTAATGAGGGCTTTTCAGAAGTAAAAGTTGTTGGGAGGGGGGGGGGGCACTCTTGCCGGTATTGTGGCTTAATAGTGGGACCTGTGAACTTGAGATGCAGCCCAACATGTAGCCCCTCGCCTGCCCTATCCGTTGCTGTGTCGTTCCCATCACTTTCTTGAATTGCCCAGATTTTCACACATGAAAACCTTAGCGAGCATCGGCGAAATACAAAAATGCTCCGGTCGCCCATTGACTTCAATGGGGTTCGTTACTCGAAACGAACCCTCGAGCATCGCGATAAATTTGTCCCGAGTAACGAGCACCCGAGCATTTTGGTGCTCGCTCATCTCTAGTTGGGACCCATTAGCTTTTCATACTTAGGACACAATCAATGCTTGTGCCAAATTTCATGTTTCTATGACATTGGGAAGTGAGAGATTTAGATTCCATACGTAAAATTTGGACACTAATTCTTTGGCGCATAGAATTGAATAACCGAGTTGGGACCCATTAGCTTTTCCTATTTATCACATATTCAATGCCCGTGCCAAATTTTAAGTTTCTATGACATTGGGAAGTGAGAGATTTAGATTATGTACATAAAATTTTGACGCCAATTCTTTTGCGCATAGAATTGAATAATCGAGTTGGGACTGAATTACTTTTCCTATTTTAGAGATAATCTATGCTTGTGCCAAATTTCATGTTTCTAGGACATCGGGAAGTTGGAGAACTTTTGGCGAGTCATTCCTCCCCTAGAAGGCCGACAGCGCCGCTAGCAAGCACACCGCTTGCAGCAGAGAAAGGAGTGCATCAGGGAGCTTACACATCAGAAGGACGACAGCGAAGAAAGCGGCTAGCCGAGACAGGAGCCCAGCCAATCAGCAGCTGTGGGCATACCCTATACCTCCCCCAGGACAATCCCAGTGGCTTTAGCATTTTTCTCCCCTGTCCCCCTGCACATACAGGACCTCCAAAACACCTTTGGAATTGTGTCACCCCCAGGCATCCTGTTGTCCTATCCATCCGAACTGATTAAGGGGCTCGTTCCCGAAACGCGTTTTCAATTGCTGTTTTTTTATTTTGTGAAAAATAATAAAAAAGAAGTGCTTTCACCATCACCTATTGGACCTTTATCTTCATCTTCTAGTAGCTTAGAGGGTTGCGCCTCCATACCAGTATTTTTCTATATCCTTTTTGCTACACTCACGCCCACCCTGGTGGAGCGTCATCTCGTTGGCAGCCCCTCCACCATTCAAAATACTCAATCATTGGAAACAATTTGTACTCCAGAAATATTCCACCACCCTCACTGGGTCTTGCTCCACCCTCCATTTTCATCTCTTTTACTCAGTAGTAATAATGTTCTCCATAGTGGCCCCAGTATTAATAGAGACCCCCACAGTGGTCTCAGAAGTAATAGTGTCCACCGCAGTGGCTTCAGAAGTAACAGTCACCACCACAGTTACCTTAGTAGTAATACTGTCCCCCACAGAAGCCTCAGTAGTAATGGTGTCCCCCACAGTGGCCTCAATAGTAACAGTGACTCCCACACTGGCCTCAGTAGTAATAGTGTCCTCCACAGTGGCTTCAGTACTAATAGTGTCCCCCGGAGTGGCCCCAGTAGTAATAGTGTCCTCCACAGTGGCCTCAGAAGTATTGCTTACCCCCACAAAGGCCTCCTTAGTAATGCTGACCCCGACACTGGCCTCCGTAGTATTGCTGACCAACACAGTGGCCGTCAGTAGTAGTAGTGTTCCCCACAGTGGCCTCAGTAGTAATAATGACCACCACAGTGGCCTCAGTAGTAATAGTGATTTCCACAGTGGCCCTTAGTAGTGTGAGGGTATATATATATATATTGCCATTTGTGTTTTTTATGCTTTTATACCTATATGCAAGTTTTATTCAATTCCAAATGAAAAAAAACTTAAATGTCGCCTTACATCAGATATCCCAAGGTTTTGCAAGAGATGTATCTTAAACACAGCAAGAGAAGATACCGAACCAGACGCAAGGACGCATGTACTTGGCTGTTTTCCCAGAAGCCCATATCAAGATGTTCAAATGTACATGACTGTTATATGATTTTCACTGTCTCAGTCCGCAAATCCGGACTGCCCATATATGGTTATGAGCCCATCACCCCCTAGTGGTGAGGGGGGCAGAATGTATAAGATCTCATGTAATCTGTAATAAAGTACGCAGTTTTTTTGTCCCGTGTGAGAAACTATACCAGACCTCTGTGTGGTGTCTCTTCTTGCGGCCAGCAGCGGGGCAAGTGGGGTGGGCCTGATTGGTGTTGCACTTAGAATTTTAACCCTCATAAATGGCGCAACCAACTGGGGCGGTAAAATCGGAGCTTACAGCGCAATTCACCCGGATCCACGCCACTGAGAAACCGTCCTGCTGCAAACCGAGCCTGATCAACTCACAAGAACTCCAGGTAAGACAAACATATATTTATGTTGTGTTTTACACTGCGAGTCTTGCAGCAGGACTGACTATCTGTGGTTTGTGACCGGACGGGTTGGGTTAAGAGTTCTACACGGTAACTCATGTGGGCTCCGGGTTTGCCGTCATGGACCACTGACCGTGATATGCGCACCAATGGCTCACCCAGAAATTAGTCTGTAGTTTATTTGTACTTTGAAGTCCGTAGCGTTTTAGCGATAGTGGAGATTGTTTGATTGTTTGTTGTATCTGCAGAAGTTTTTTTTTCTCTTACTTTTCATTTGATCTCACAAGAGAAGGGACCCTCAGGTTAGTTTAGTTAGTTGTTAATGGTTTAGCAGAGAGGGATGCATTTTGTGAGATAGGCTTCATAAGAAAAAAGGGACTCTCGGTCGGTTTGCCTTATATATGGGGCTAGCGATTTGATTTCAGAGAGATGCATTTTATGCGGCTGGTTCCATAAGGAGAAGGGACCCTCAGTTGTCTGCTGGTATATAAGGGGCTGACAATTTGAGAATTAAGAGGGATGCATTCTATGGAGCGTGTTATTATTATTATTTTTGTTGTTGTTCTAATATGCGTAAGATCTTATTAAAGAAGATAGAGCCCCTCAAGGGCTGCCGCCGTGTGGATGAATTTGTAGAATGTAAGAAAAATCTAATGAAAATGTGTCAGACCGACCCGCACGGCAGATTACAAAATGGTGTCTGGGAGGAGGTCTTTAGGACCGAGAGGTGCCTTGGAAGACCAAGGTTTGCTAGGAGCAGAGAGAGAGACAGTCAGAGTAAGTTACGTATGTACACATTATTTGTTTAAGAAAGTATCCGTAAGTGAAATGTTGAAAAGTACAATAAGTGATCAAGAGGGCGTCAGGAGAGTGTCTATTGAAGGTTATATTGGCAGTTAGGTAGGGGAGAGAAGTATGAGTAACAAGCAAGTCGATAAGTAAGTTACAATGCACGTGATTTGTTGGCAAAGAAAGAGATGAAAATGTGTATAATACAAGATAGATAATAGATAATATGTATAATCCATACTAGGTGGATGTATATGTGTATATATATATACTGTAGTGCAAATAGTTAGCTGAGATTGCTTTTAGGGGAGAAGAGTCTGTTGACATATAGCTGCGACTCTGTGTAGCCTTCCAAGGTCAGGAAGATAACAGCGAGAGAGAAAATGTAATAACATCCTTGGTTAATATCTTGGCTTGCTTGCAATGAATTGAAATGAATTTAATTAGTTATACTGTCTTAGTAGGCAGGGAAATATAGTAATTTCTAAGTTATATTCTTACTTATACAGGGGTTGAAAATGAATGTTGCAAGGTCCCAGCATATGTGTTAATTATGATTTTAAAATGCAGGCAATAGTTTGAGCTCAAAATTATTCAGTATGTGTTTCATAGTCGCGGAGAGATAAGAGATTTGTTTTGAAAGGGTGGGGGCTTTCAGAACTCACTCCAAATTCAGGGTCACAGAAACTAAATACTTCAGCGTTTAATACAGCATATAATAGCTTCAGTAGATAAGAAATATGGAATATCTCAGTCACTCAGCAAACTTTTTCACATAATTTGTCATAAATAGCGCTCACAATCTCATCTCAATAGAATTATGTACTTTATAAAAATAATAGCACTCACCTCAATGTTTTTCAGCTGATGATGTATGTTTGTCAAACTTTTTTTGTCCGTGCATCTGCATGGACTGGTACACCTTCAAAGGGGGGTGACGGAGCAGACTTGAGAGCATGGATGGATGTGAGTTAGTGACCCGTGTTTGGGCTGTGGTGGAATGTGTGATGTGGATAATTGACTGGGGATAAAAGTCCTCCCCATGCATTGGACTTTGCTTGGTTGAGATGTGGATGCTTGGACTGTTAAGCTGAAATGGTTCTGGGAAGACGGACGCACGGAGCCAATATCGAGGGGGTGGAGCTAGATGATGTAATAGTACGTAATAATGTTTCATCCCTCCTCTTGCACGAGGGAGGGGGTGAGAATTTTGAGCAGCTAGTTTTTTTTGTTTTGTTTTTTTTCTCCTGTCTGAAATTTGATAAGATATTGCAGGCAGGATCAGACTAATAATGAATTCACTTAAAGGGATATCACATTTCCAATATTAGTAGATGTTTTGTAGATTATTCTTCCCCGGTGTAACTCATGTTTCTGCTATTGGTGCTAACATTTTACAGGCCTTATCTGCATCCATCAAATCTTTTTACAATGTTGTACTACCTTGAAACCCGGCTACTATTGTTCCAATTGCGTACCCTGTTTCAAAGGGGAGGGGGAGGAGAAGGCATAGGTGATTTAGGTATTGCAAGTCAGCCATTTTAGGTATTGCAAATCAGCCATTTTTAAATTTTTTGCAAGTCATTTTTACATTTTTAAATTTTTTGCAACAAGGTTCTGATCTTTTTCAAATAGAATACCAGCCTGATTGTCTAGCAGTGATGCAACAAGAAAATTTAAGTTTAAAAAAGTTACTGAAAGCCCTTGTTAATAATGCATATTTTGAGTTGTTTTTTATAGATGGTACCCAGGGTGATTGACGACTCCACACTGGATATGCAGTCGTAACACAACATGACACGGTAAAAGCAGAATGTCTCCGCATGCACAGTACAAGAAGCGGATCTAAAAGCACTCACGGAGGCGTGTGGAGTGGAGGAAGGTAAGACGGCAAACATTTACACTGACTCCCGGTATGCATTTGGCATAGCTTATGATTATGGCCCAACATGGAAGGCCAGGCAGTTTTTTACCACAGCAGGACAGCCAATTAAGAATGATGCAATGGTGCAGAGTCTCATGGAGGCCCTACTTCTACCTGACAAAGTGGAAAGCTCACACCAATTCCTACACCGGAGAAGCAAGAGGCAACGCCATCACAGGCCACACAGCAAAGGCAGCGGCCCTCAAGCCGTGGAAGAAAGAAGAAAAGAAGAATTTGATAATAACTTTGGACTTTAACCATAAACTTGGACTTTGATAAAAACTTGGACTTTGATAATAAAAATCTTGGAGTTTGATAATAAACTTGGACTTTGATTATAACTTTGGACTTTGACTAAAACTACAAATGGACTAAAAAGGGACGGCGTATGGTGAACAGTCAACAGCACTTGCTTACCATAGTCCCTGTGCCTCATAATGGCCCAGCTGACGCACGGAAAGACTCACCTCTCAAAGGAGTAATGATGTCGATGCTTGAACAAGGACGGGTGGCTCCTTGGTTTTCTGTAGCTGCTGCATCATTTGTCCAGTTTTGCATGATCTTTGCCGTAAAGCAACAGGGCAGAAGTAAATTTGCCACATCACACTTGCCTAGACCACTCTACCCATTTCAGGGATTGCAAATTGGCTACACTCAGCTACCACTTGTAGCTACCACTTGAGTGTCACAATCTAAAACCAGGTGACAGGGTCTCTGTGAAAAAGTTTGAGCGAGAAACCCGGTTTGAATGTCCTTACCAGATGTTGTTCACCATCCCAACTGCAGTCAAGCTCGAAGGAAAGCCCACTTGGATCCACACTTCGCATTGAAAAAATTAATGATCCTGCATATCCTTTAAATGCTATAATGTGGTCCAATTCCTCTAACACACACCTTTGACTACTGTACACTAGCCCCTGTTTCAGAACAAATTAATACAATCAATAAGAGTACACTGAGGGTGAGAATCCAACACTGCATCATGCTAAGAGAGAAGTTGACGTTCCAGGTGGTAACTTTGATCCACATGTACACATAGATGCAATAGGAGTGCCAAGGGAGGTGCCAGATGAATTTAATGCTAGAGATCAGGTTAAAGTAGGTTTTGAGTCCTTATTTGCTTTTGTCACTGTTAATAATAATGTAGATTAGATGAATTATATCTTTTACAATTAGCAGAGGTTTGTAAACTACACCAGAGATGCTTCGCAAGGGTTAGCTTACCAGTTAGGGCCCACTGCATCCATGACGTTCCAAAATAGAGTGGCCCTGGATATGGTTTTAGCAGAAAGAGGTTGGGTATGTAATTTCCTGTTTGTGTATTATCCCTTTGATCAAAGAGTATGAGTATGAGTAATGTGACACCAATATTTCCCTTGTTTGAAAAAGATGAAGAGCCAGTTCCGATAATGCCAACCAGATACGTTACCAGAAGAATGGAGAGATGGACTAGTACTGCGTCTGCCTCAGTCTCATAAGATGGACTGTCAGTGGACTTCCCATTTGCCTAGGGAAAGTGCAGAAGACCTTAGGTTCCGGCGAGGGCACACCCTGTGGGGTGTTAACTTGTACAGATAGAGGGTATGGAGGCCCGGAAATAAGCCCAGGGAATCCATGGCCTCCTTCTGAGGTTAGGTAGGGATCCCTCCCTTTTAGGAGTAGGGACTTACGGGCAGTGGAGAAACCCTGACGCAAGGGAGAGACGACCGAGGAAGAGTGCAAAGTCTGATGCTTGATCTCCATATTAAGTTTTTTAGGGGGGTTTGTGAGGGTATATATATATATATTGCCATTTGTGTTTTTTATGCTTTTATACCTATATGCAAGTTTTATTCAATTCCAAATGAAAAAAAACTTAAATGTCGCCTTACATCAGATATCCCAAGGTTTTGCAAGAGATGTATCTTAAACACAGCAAGAGAAGATACCGAACCAGACGCAAGGACGCATGTACTTGGCTGTTTTCCCAGAAGCCCATATCAAGATGTTCAAATGTACATGACTGTTATATGATTTTCACTGTCTCAGTCCGCAAATCCGGACTGCCCATATATGGTTATGAGCCCATCACCCCCTAGTGGTGAGGGGGGCAGAATGTATAAGATCTCATGTAATCTGTAATAAAGTACGCAGTTTTTTTGTCCCGTGTGAGAAACTATACCAGACCTCTGTGTGGTGTCTCTTCTTGTGGCCGGCAGCGGGGCAAGTGGGGTGGGCCTGATTGGTGTTGCACTTAGAATTTTAACCCTCATAGTAGTAATAGTGATCACCACAGTGGCCTCAGTAGTAATAGTGATTTCCACAGTGGCCCTTAGTAGTAATAGTGATCACCACAGTGGTCCTTGGTAGTGATAGTGTCCCCCATAGTCGCCCTCAGTAGTAATGCTGACCACAACAATTGCCATCAGTAGTGATAGTGTCCCCCCACAGTCTCCGTCAGTAGTAATGCTGACCACAACGATTGCTGTCGGTAGTGATAGTGTTTTCCACAGTTGCGTTAGTAGTAATAGTGTTCCCCACAGTGGCCTCAGTAGCAATAGTGTCCCATGCAGTGGCCCTAGAAGTAATAGTGTGCCCCACAGTGGCCTCAGTAGTAATAATGACCCCCACAGTGGCCACAGTAGTAATCATGTCCGCCACAGTAACCCCAGTAGTGATAATGTCCCTCACAGTTGTCCCAGTAATAATAGTGACCCCCACAGTGGACTCATTATTAATAGTGTTCCTCACAGTGGCCTCAGTAGTAATGGTGTCGCCCACAGTGGCTCCAGTAGTAATAGTGTCGCCCACAGTGGCCTTATTAGTATTATTGACTCCCACAGTGGCCTCAGTAGTAATAGTGCCCCCCACAGTGGCCTCAGTAGTTCTTATTGTCCCCCACAGTGGCCTCAGTACTAATAGTGTCTCCCACAGTGGGCTTAGTAGACCCCCAGTAGCCTTCAGTTGTAATAGTGTTTGTCATAGTGTTCCCCACAGTGGCCCCAGTAATAATACCGTCCCCCACAGTGGCCCCAGTAGTAATATTGTTCCGCACAGTAGCCCCACTAGTAATAGTGGCCCTAGCATTAATATTGACCCCCACAGTTGCCTCAGTAGTAATAGTATCTCCCACAATGACCCTTAGCTTTAATAGTGTTCCCCACAGTGGCCCTTAGTACTAATAGTGTCCCCCACAGTGGCCCTCAGTAGTAATACTATCCTCCCAAATGTCCTCAGTAGTAATGCTGACCCCCTACCGTGGCCTCAATATAATGCTGACCCCAACAGTGGCTTCAGTAGTAATAGTGACTGCCACAGTGGCCTCAGTAGTGTAATTTACTGCCACAGGGGCCTTAGTAGTAATGCTGACCCCCATAGTGGCACTTCGTAGTAAAAGTGTTCCCCACATTGGCCCTCAGAATTAAAAGTGTCCCCCACACTGGCTCTTAGTAATAAGATTGTCCCCAACAATGGCCTCAGTAGTAATGCTGACTCCAACATTTGCCTCCCTAGTAATGCTGACCGACTCAGTGGCCTCAGTAGTAATAGTAACTGCCACAGTGGCCTCAATAGTAATAGTGATCTCCACATTTGCCCTTAGTAGTAATAGTGATCACCACAGTAGCCCTTAGTAGTAATAGTGTCTTCCACAGTTTCACTTAGTGGTAATAGTGTCCCCCACAGTGGCCCTCAGTACTAATGCTGACCCCAACAATGGACCTCAGTAGTAATAGTTTTCTCCACAGTTGTCTTAGTAGTAATAGTGTCCCCCACAGTGGCCTCAGTAGCAATAGTGTCCCCCACAGTGGCCTCAGTAGTAATAGTGTCCCCTACAGTGGCCCTAGTAGTAATAGTGTCCCACACAGAGGCCTCAGTAGTAATAGTGACCCCCATAGTGGCCTCAGTACTAATGCTGACCAACACAGTGGCCTTAGTAGTAATTCTGACCCCTGCAGTGGCCTCATTAGTAATAATGACCTCCACAGTGGCTCCAGTAGTAATAGTGTCGCCCACAGTGGCCTTAGTAGTATTATTGACTCCCACAGTGGCCTCAGTAGTAATAGTGCCCCCCCCCCCCCCCACAGTGGCCTCAGTAGTTCTTATTGTCCCCCACAGTGACCTCAGTACTAATAGTGTCTCCCACAGTGGGCTTAGTAGACCCCCAGTAGCCTTCAGTTGTAATAGTGTTTGTCATAGTGTTCCCCACAGTGGCTCCAGTAATAATACCGTCCCCCACAGTGGCGCCAGTAGTAATATTGTTCCGCACAGTAGCCCCACTAGTAATAGTGGCCCTAGCATTAATATTGACCCCCACAGTTGCCTCAGTAGTAATAGTATCTCCCACAATAACCCTTAGCTTTAATAGTGTTCCCCACAGTGGCCCTTAGTACTAATAGTGTCCCCCACAGTGGCCCTCAGTAGTAATACTATCCTCCCAAATGTCCTCAGTAATAATGCTGACCCCCTACCGTGGCCTCAGTATAATGCTGACCCCAACAGTGGCTTCAGTAGTAATAGTGACTGCCACAGTGGCCTCAGTAGTGTAATTTACTGCCACAGGGGCCTTAGTAGTAATGCTGACCCCCATAGTGGCACTTCGTAGTAATAGTGTTCCCCACATTGGCCCTCAGAATTAAAAGTGTCCCCCACACTGGCTCTTAGTAGTAAGATTGTCCCCAACAATGGCCTCAGTAGTAATGCTGACTCCAACATTTGCCTCCCTAGTAATGCTGACCGACACAGTGGCCTCAGTAGTAATAGTAACTGCCACAGTGGCCTCAATAGTAATAGTGATCTCCACATTGGCCCTTAGTAGTAATAGTGATCACCACAGTAGCCCTTAGTAGTAATAGTGTCTTCCACAGTTTCACTTAGTGGTAATAGTGTCCCCCACAGTGGCCTCAGTAATAGTAGTGACTCCCACAGTGGCCCTCAGTACTAATGCTGACCCCAACAATGGACCTCAGTAGTAATAGTTTTCTCCACAGTTGTCTTAGTAGTAATAGTGTCCCCCACAGTGGCCTCAGTAGCAATAGTGTCCCCCATAGTGGCCTCAGTAGTAATAGTGTCCCCTACAGTGGCCCTAGTAGTAATAGTGTCCCACACAGAGGCCTCAGTAGTAATAGTGACCCCCATAGTGGCCTCAGTACTAATGCTGACCAACACAGTGGCCTTAGTAGTAATTCTGACCCCTGCAGTGGCCTCATTAGTAATAATGACCTCCACAGTGGCTCCAGTAGTAATAGTGTCGCCCACAGTGGCATTAGTAGTGTTATTGACTCCCACAGTGGCCTCAGTAGTAATAGTGCCCCCCCACAGTGGCCTCAGTAGTTCTTATTGTCCCCCACAGTGGCCTTGTTAAGGACCGTTACACATGACCGGTCACATTAACCTTTCAAGCCTTGGGTTCCAAATTAGTTCACATCTGGATGCATCAGAGAGGCCAAAAAAAACTTTATGATTAATAGTAATTAGCTCTCACAGATATGTAGAGATGGGCCGCGGCAGTATATACAGCCCACTCTGCTTAAGGCGCGTACACACTGAATCTTTATTGACTGAGTATATTTCTTAATACAGGAAAGCAATACGTCATTAGTCACGAGGTTAATCTTATTGGGTTAGAAAAAACATCAAGAATTGTGCTTTGTTGAACAATCAGCGCAGTGAGAATAAATATGTGAAATGTCCTTCAAATGATTATTCTCTCTTGTGAGTTTGGATGATCACAACATCTTATCAGCACGATTTGCTCTTTTCCCAAAGCTCAGGACATGGGGGAGGTTTTTCTGATAGCGGCTGTACCAGGCAAATGTTCTCGGATGAATAGAAAGAAAAAAAACAAATCATTAGACAATGCACCGAATACCCTGCTGTAAAGTTATTTTTGCAAATTTATTGTTTCACTACACACAAGCTTATTTACATCTTATAATGCTCCATTTTGTATCTAGTGGCCATTTTGAGACAGATTCTTCCATTTTATGGACCTGTACCTTCTCAAATCCCCCTAGAAACTGTCTCAAAATAAACAATACCTTATAACTTCTACTGGGCGGGGTAAGGTTTGCTTTCCCTATCTCTAGTTTATTATCTATGCCCTACCTATCATTGTTGGTCAGCTGTCCAAGGGCTAATCCCTTCCCCGACAACTAATCCTAACTAACTAAACACGAAGACCTAATAGACACAGAAGGGATCTATAACACACATGCTACTCTATTCTAATGACTGGGAGACTAGAGTGGTCACCCCTGCTTCTGCTGAGACAGCTCCATAAGGGGACAAATCGCTCTGTTGTATTATAGGCATATAGCCATCGCCTGGGGTTTCTATATCTACGTATACGGGGGCGACAGGTACCATCTGATCTGTAAACTTAGCACAGGAGCGTTTTATGCAGGGCACAATACAGACAGAAAGTAGCAGGAGTATGATAAGAGTAACCAGAATCCCTATTCCTATCTGCATCAAGAATTGTTTCCATTGTCCGGTCCATACAAACCACTCATCCCAGGGGTTAGTTATCCCAGAATTACGCTTCAGCTCTTCTGACAATGTGGCCAATTTCTTTATTGCGATAGTCACTTTACCTGAGGGCCCTGTGTTATCTGGAATATATGTACAGCAAGTTTTCAACAATCATTTTACAAACACCACCTTTCTCGGCTAGCATCATATCCAGAGCCACTCGGTTCCGGAAAGCCATGGTGGCTGTGGGGCCCAACTGATCAGCAAGCCCCTAAAGTGCATCTCTTGTATAGCTCACGAACCCCTGCTGGTTGTAATATATATACAAACATTCTTATTGATGGTTACTATTCCAAACAGGGACTCAAATCCGGCCTTAACTTGATCCCTGGCCTCAAACCCATCCGGCACCCCCCTTGGCACTCCGATTACATCTATATATATATACACATGTGGATCAAACCTGCCACCTGGTTTCAGATTGTGACGCTCGTCTGTAGGACCTGAGAGAGAAGCAGAGACCACAGAATGCGTTATTGACAATTCCTTGGAGAGACCTATGACAAAATTAACAAGAGAATCATTTCCCAAACTTGGCTACTGTGGCATGTATCCTCCGGAGAAAAAGAAAAACTAATGGAAGACACTCAATTCAAGATTTACCCGTTTCCTTCATTGCCCATGGATCTACTTTCCCACTACTCCGTGGACGGTAGGGCGTGTGAAAAGCCTGGAATATACCCAAAGCAGACATGATGTATTGCATTATTTCACCTGTGACATTTGTACCTTTGTTAGACTCAATCACTTCCGGTACCCCATATCTGCGGATTACCTCATTCATGAGCTTCTGTACGGTTACCTGCTTATTTACTTTGGTAACAGGGTAGGTCTCCAACCTGAAAAGAAATCAACAACAAGCACATATTCATACTTCCCAACAAGTGGGAGCTGAGTGTAGCCAATTTGCAATCCCTGAAATGGGTAGAGTGGTCTAGGCAAGCGTTATGTGGCAAATTTACTTCTGCCCTGTTGCTTACGGCAAAGATCATGCAAAATTGGACAAATGATACAGCAGCTACAGAAAACCCAGGAGCCACCCGTCCTTGCTCAAGCGTTGACATCATTGCTGCTTTGAACGGGGTGTTGGATGAGGCGAGCCTCGCCACCATGCTGAAGGAGGTGCTGGAAGGCCTGGAGTACCTGCATAAGAACGGCCAGATCCACAGGGATGTTAAGGCTGGAAACATCCCCCTGGGTGAAGACGGCTCAGTGCAGATCGCAGATTTTGGCGTCAGCGCGTTTCTAGCCACAGGAGGTGACATCACCAGGAATAAAGTCAGAAAGACCTTTGTGGGCACGCCATGTCGGACGGCACCGGAGGCGACGGAGCAGGCCAGAGGACACGACCTCAAGGCGGACATCTAGACCCCCGGTAGGTGTGTCTTTCCGTGCATTCGCTGGGCCATCATGGGGCACAGGGACCGTGGTGGGCAAGTTCTGTTGACTGTTCGCCATTCACCGTCCCATTTCTGCTGCTCCCCTATTTAGTCCATTTGTCTTTTTCTTCATTGCTGGCCTGTAACTGTAAAGTCTTTAGCATATCAAAGTCCAAGTTTGTATCAAAGTCCAAGTTCATATCAAAGTAGTCAAAGTCCAAGGTTTATATCAAAGTCCAAAGTTATTGTCAAATTCTTCTTTTCTTCCACGGCTTGAGGGCCGCTGCCTTTGCTGTGTGGTCTGTGATGGCGTTGCCTCTTGTTTCTCCGGTGTAGGAATTGGTGTGAGCTTTCCACTTTGTCACCACTGCACCATTCTTAACAAGCTGTCTGGCCTTCCATGTTAGGCCGTAGTCATGAGCTATGCCAAATGCATACCGGGAGTCAGTGTAAATGTTTGCCGTCTTACCTTCTACCACTCTACACGCCTCAGTGAGGGCCTTCAGTACCGCTTCTTGTCCTGGGACATGCGGAGGCATTCTGCTTTTAGGACATCTTGTTGCGTGACCACTGCATATCCAGCGTGGAGTCGTCAATTACCCTGGTACCATCTGCAAAAACAACTCAGAATATGCATTATTAACAAGGGCTTTCAGTTAACATAAAGAAGAGACAGTGTCTGCAATTGCATCTTCCTGGACATGTGCCAGGGGGTACTGACGGACCAAGGGGGCTAAGAGCTTGTTCCTCTGCGTACGTAAGAGTGAGGACGGGGAGAGGTGTCGCTTGGTCTGCTGCCATCCGACATAACGTCGGGTGACTTTCAGACCCGGGGTGTATACGAGCCTCACCGGACAGGTGAAGTTTGATACAACCTCCCAAGGGTCCCATCACGCAATTCTCAATATGCTTTCAGGACCTTCCAGCATAAGGAAGCGCGTGAGGTATCGTGACCCTTAAAACATTACCTCAAGCGGTTCAGTTTCTGCCAGCTGAATTGGCACTTCTGAACCCCTTGCACCGATTACTGCTAGACAATCAGGCTGGTATTCTATTTCAAATAGATCATAACCTTATTGTAAAAAGGAAAAAGAAAAAAAAAAAAAAATTAAAAATTTAAAAATAGCTGACCTGCAATACCTAGATCACCTATATCTTCTCTCCCCCCCCCCCCCCTTTGAACTAGGGTACTTAATTGGGAGAGTAACCGAGTTCAAGGTAGTAGCAACAATGAGAAGAATGACAAGAGCACATTGTAGCTGGATTTGACGGGCCAGAAATAAGTGCTTGGGTTGCACTTGCGTGTATACGCTCCGGATGTCATGGGGGGGAGGGGGGGGGGTTAGTTCAATACCAACTCCGAAGATTTGTTAACCATTGCCTGTACTGCTGCCACCGCACAAACACATGAGGGAACTCCTCGAGCCACTGGATCCACCCTCATTGAGTAGTATCCAAGTGGCCGTGGTTGTCCTCCGTGCTTTTGTGTCAACACTGCCGTCACATGGCTAGAAAGTTCAGTACAGAAAAGAGTAAAGGGTAAAGAGTAGTTGGGAATACCCAAGACTAGAGAGCTGCTGCAGAGGCGAGAGAGAAAAGAATAATTGAAAGACAGTCATAGAGTGGTTGCATAAGAGAGGAAACCGAGTGCATTCATGGTGGGCAGTATGAAACAAGGCCCAGAAAGGTGCGGAGTTTGGCAACACATATAGGTACAGGTATGGCCGGGACAACAGCCTTTTGTTCCTCTGTCAGATGTCCAGTTCCTTGGCCTAAACAATGACCCAGGAGAACAACCTTTATTTTGCAGGACTGGAGTTTGTCATTTCTGCAAGAAAAATTAACAGTGAAATTGTGGCCTGTTGGCAGGCTTCCAGATCATCAGCACGCAGCACCTACATCACACAGCGCCGACAGCACACAGCACGTACATGCGGTAGGTGTCTGACTGACACCTCATCAGCACACAGCACCTACATCACACAGCGCCGACAGCACACAGCACGTACATGCGGTAGGTGCCTGGCTGACCCTTCAGCGTCTTTTCTGGACTGGAAAAAGAGGGGTGTTTGTTGGAGCAGTTAGTTTACAAAACTCTTCTGAACCGGCACCTGAGGTCTCAACCCGTACCGATCCATCCGGTGAGAAATTGATGGATGCAGATAAGGCCTGTAAGATATCAGTGCCAATGATAGAGACATGAATATTCTACAAACATCTATCCACATTGAAAATTTACCGTCTGCATATGCAGAAGGGGGGGAGAAAAACTTGTATCCCCAGTCAATATCTGCATCACACATCTTACATTTATCATAGTCTGAACACGGGTCCTTAACTCTCATCCATCCATGCGGTCAAGTCTGTCTCTCTCATTCAAATGTTAGTAAGAGTTCACACAGGATGTAACGCGTATGATGCAACTGTCCTCATCCTGCAAACAAATGCATTCAATCACTACCACCTCTCCCTGGAAACAGTCATATTATCACATATTGACCCTCTCCTTCGTTCTGTAAGCTTTCCTACTGCCGTCCGCAATCCTAGCACCTATAGTGACCTTTCTTCTCAGCAGTATCTGACTTATGAGGAATGGACAACACGTACAGCAATGACACAATGTTGGGACCTTAAGACATACAAATTGTCACATAATTGTCTGCAGACTCTGCATGAACTTGCTTCATGTCATAGGGGGACACAGACTAGAGGATTCCCTTTCTCCTCCATTTTTGTTTTTTTTTGCAAAGTGGAAAAGATTTTTCCAGCAACAACTACATTCATGGGAAATTTTAAGCACAGACCTACTTGGGATGGGGGTGCTAAACACAGACTGCAGAACAGATAATCAGGAGGAGGCTGTTTGCAGGCGCGATGAGGGGACTTGAATGTTTCTATGCAAAATTCAGAAAAGGCACTTGTCATTGCAGTTCAAAGAATTGGTATGCTGGGTAAAAACATACATAGATGGGAGGTCAGAGGCCAGCTCATTTCTGCTGCGGAGCTAAGAGGACGTCTGAGCGGCAGCTGAAGGTATTGTTACAACAGAAGCTAAAATGGCCGCAGGGCTATGGCTGGCACTGAAATGGCCACCGAAGGTGTGGCCTGACTGGGCGATGGTGACGGGAGGGTCCAGGAATACTACATACTAGACACGTATCAAGATATATCGACTGGTATTGGCCCCAATAACAATACGGCCATCTAGGGGCAGGGTAAAGGGAGAAAAACATTGTCCATGACACGGCCGGGGCGGTGCCCTCAGATGTTAAAGAAGGACTGCCTTTCTTTGTCTTCAACTCAAAGCATATGAATAATCGCCATCTTGAATCTGCAACTTTCTTACTTCAACTTTACGTTACTTACTGAAACATCTTTCTCTGCAAACTTGAGCAATCGTCTATTAACTACAATCCCTTCATTATCAGCTAACACACTTTTCAAGCCTTTTCCGACAGCCCCCACCTTTGTAAAACAACTGTCCGCTCTCTGTGAATATGAACTATTCCCTGCATTTAGACTCATAGATAAACACATATGCTGGGTTTTGAATTCCACACCTTGTGCACATCCAATGTGGAACATCATCAGTCTTATCAGAGCCCTCATATGGAGGCGGTCTGACAGGCTTACGGTACTTGTAAGACTTTACATGTTCTTCAATCCATTCAACTTCCTCATAACCTTCAGCTTTCAACTGTACAGAAACCTTATGCCACATTTCAGCGTCTTTCAATAAACCAGCATCATTCAGTGACCCTCTACACTTACATTTCTGACCACAATCCAGGTTGTAACCTGCCACCAGACGGCATACCCACTATCTCACATAACTTCTTAACCTTCTTCACATACTCCTCTCCTCTACATGACACCAAGTGGACAGAATCCAGGAGACCCTGATCAGTAGTCTTCTTAAAGAACTTCAACATGTTTCTAATATCCGAGCCCTTTTTCCACTGGAGGTCTGACGCCCTATGCTCAATCACGTGATGTTCAAAGACTTTCACTTCTGATGCCCTATGCTCAATCACCCCCTGGAACCTATACTCATGGATATCTTTAAATACACCTAATATCCGAGCCCTTTTTCCAATGGAGGTCAGAATCGCCCCCTGGAACCTATACTCATGGATATCTTTAAATACACAATAAATTTGCAACAACAACTTAGGTACCTATATCTATCGATTCTGTCCCTTGGTGTCATTTAAGATTACCCAAGACCTGAGGTAACAATGTCTATTGATGACAGCTTAACAATTGTACATTGAAATAACGACTGACCGCAGGACAGACTACAATCAAACGTACCAAAACAGACCAACGGCAGACATCATATATATGTATATATGTGACTTACCGCGCTGTATGGGGTTGATCAGTCCCCGGACTTTGGCACGGCTGATATCATCAATCCAGGTCTGTGTCGCAGTCCAATGCTTATCATCAGCGTCAATCAATAATCCTGCCGACTACGCCAGTTGTTAAGGACCGTTACACATGACCGGTCACATTAACCTTTCAAGCCTTGGGTTCCAAATTAGTTCACATCTGGATGCATCAGAGAGGCCAAAAAAACTATATGATTTATAGTAATTAGCTCTCACAGATATGTAGAGATGGGCGGCGGCAGTGTATACAGCCCACTCTGCTTAAGGCGCGTACACACACTGAATCTTTATTGACTGAGTATATTTCTTAATACAGGAAAGCAATACGTCATTAGTCACGAGGTTAATCTTATTGGGTTAGAAAAAACATCAAGAATTGTGCTTTGTTGAACAATCAGCGCAGTGAGAATAAATATGTGAAATGTCCTTCAAATAATTATTCTCTCTTGTGAGTTTGGATGATCACAGCGTCTTATCAGCACGATTTGCTCTTTTCCCAAAGCTCAGTACATGGGGGAGGTTTTTCTGATAGCGGCTGTACCAGGCAAATGTTCTCAGATGAATAGAAAGAAAAAAAACAAATCATTAGACAATGCACCGAATACCCTGCTGTAAAGTTATTTTTGCAAATTTATTGTTTCACTACACACAAGCTTATTTACATCTTATAATGCTCCATTTTGTATCTAGCGGCCATTTTGAGACAGATTCTTCCATTTTATGGACCTGTACCTTCTCAGCCTCAGTACTAATAGTGTCTCCCACAGTGGGCTTAGTAGACCCCCAGTAGCCTTCAGTTGTAATAGTGTTTGTCATAGTGTTCCCCACAGTGGCTCCAGTAATAATACCGTCCCCCACAGTGGCGCCAGTAGTAATATTGTTCCGCACAGTAGCCCCACTAGTAATAGTGGCGCTAGCATTAATATTGACCCCCACAGTTGCCTCAGTAGTAATAGTATCTCCCACAATGACCCTTAGCTTTAATAGTGTTCCCCACAGTGGTCCTTAGTACTAACAGTGTCCCCCACAGTGGCCCTCAGTACTAATAGTGTCCCCCACAGTGGCCCTCAGTAGTAATACTATCCTCCCAAATGTCCTCAGTAATAATGCTGACCCCCTACCGTGGCCTCAGTATAATGCTGACCCCAACAGTGGCTTCAGTAGTAATAGTGACTGCCACAGTGGCCTCAGTAGTGTAATTTACTGCCACAGGGGCCTTAGTAGTAATGCTGACCCCCATAGTGGCACTTCGTAGTAATAGTGTTCCCCACATTGGCCCTCAGAATTAAAAGTGTCCCCCACACTGGCTCTTAGTAGTAAGATTGTCCCCAACAATGGCCTCAGTAGTAATGCTGACTCCAACATTTGCCTCCCTAGTAATGCTGACCGACACAGTGGCCTCAGTAGTAATAGTAACTGCCACAGTGGCCTCAATAGTAATAGTGATCTCCACATTGGCCCTTAGTAGTAATAGTGATCACCACAGTAGCCCTTAGTAGTAATAGTGTCTTCCACAGTTTCACTTAGTGGTAATAGTGTCCCCCACAGTGGCCTCAGTAGTAATGCAGACCCCAACAATAAACCTCAGTAGTAATAGTGTTCTCCACAGTGGCCCTCAGTAGTAATACTATCCTCCCAAATGTCCTCAGTAGTAATGCTGACCCCCTACCGTGGCCTCAATATAATGCTGACCCCAACAGTGGCTTCAGTAGTAATAGTGACTGCCACAGTGGCCTCAGTAGTGTAATTTACTGCCACAGGGGCCTTAGTAGTAATGCTGACCCCCATAGTGGCACTTCGTAGTAATAGTGTTCCCCACATTGGCCCTCAGAATTAAAAGTGTCCCCCACACTGGCTCTTAGTAGTAAGATTGTCCCCAACAATGGCGTCAGTAGTAATGCTGACTCCAACATTTGCCTCCCTAGTAATGCTGACCGACACAGTGGCCTCAGTAGTAATAGTAACTGCCACAGTGGCCTCAATAGTAATAGTGATCTCCACATTGACCCTTAGTAGTAATAGTGATCACCACAGTAGCCCTTAGTAGTAATAGTGTCTTCCACAGTTTCACTTAGTGGTAATAGTGTCCCCCACAGTGGCCTCAGTAATAGTAGTGACTCCCACAGTGGCCCTCAGTAGTAATGCTGACCCCAACAATGGACCTCAGTAGTAATAGTGTTCTCCACAGTTGTCTTAGTAGTAATAGTGTCCCCCACAGTGGCCTCAGTAGCAATAGTGTCCCCCACAGTGGCCTCAGTAGTAATAGTGTCCCCTACAGTGGCCCTAGTAGTAATAGTGTCCCACACAGAGGCCTCAGTAGTAATAGTGACCCCCATAGTGGCCTCAGTACTAATGCTGACCAACACAGTGGCCTTAGTAGTAATTCTGACCCCTGCAGTGGCCTCATTAGTAATAATGACCTCCACAGTGGCCCTCAGTTGTAATAGTGACCCCCACAGTGGCCCTCAGTAATAATAGTGACCCCCACAGTGACCTCAGTAATGCTGCTGAACCCCACAGTGCCCTTGGCAATAATTATGTCCCCAACAGTGACATTGGTAGTAATAGTGACCACCACAGTGATATCAGTAGTAATAGTGACCATCACTGTGACCTCAGTAGTAATAGTGACCCACACAGTGGCCTCAGTACTAATACTATTACAACTGGAGCTCATATAGGGGACACTATTACTAATAGTCTCTCCTATATCAGCCCCAATAGTAACAGTGAACCCCATGGTAGTTAGGGGTCTCAGCTTTCCATTACCGGCTAGATGAAAGTGACATAAACTGAACCGCCGCGGGGCACTTCACACGGACGGAATATTCCGCAGCAGTGCTGTGGGATTCGCTGTCCTGGCATTCTGCACGTCTAAGGGCGGCTTCACGTGGGTGTAATTGGCAGCGTACCGCCTGCAGGAGATGGTTGCCCCTCGCACAGCAAGCATGCAGTGACATTTCGTTCTCGCTGTGTGTAAGCGTGCGTAATGCCCACCAAGATAGAACATGCTGCGATCTTTATTGAGCACGTATTTGGCGCAATATGTGTGAGTGGCAACATGGCCGCCCGTGGCAGACCGGTACAAAACTCGTGTAATACGCTGTAACCGCACGTTCTTGTGAGTGCTCCAGCGGAGGACGTATTCTGCCGCCCGGCTGTTAAGTATTCTGTCACGTGGGACGTTTCTGGACATCACTGAAGATCCAAAAAGGAAACAACAAGAGGACAAGTTGTAAAATATGGAACGCTTCACGAATTTGCGTGTCATCCTTGCGCAGGGGCCATGCTAATCTTCTCTGTATCGTTCCAATTTTAGTATATGTGCTGCCGAAGCGAGCACGATCCTGCAGGGGGCGCTGGTGGTATATAAGGTCCATAAGGTAGAGAACTGTAAGCTCATAGTGAGGTCGGTCACAGTGTCGGTCTGGCTCCGTAGTCTGTGCCTCTTTATGGGATTCTCAGTCACATCTGCCATCTTTTTGTCAGAAAATTCACTTTTAATTCCAAGAACAAGGAGCGCGGCGCCTCCCGCAGTGCATCATGGGAGCTAGAATTGTGCCAATGTTTCTGACGTCATAAGAAAGCGCCGCCCAGCCTGGTGAAGCGCTGTGACTTGCGGTGGACCGCTGAGCGCCCCCTGTTGTCCGCTCTGCCGCCCGGGCTTCATCTTCTAATATATACTCCATCAATATGAGATTGTTGGTTTGGGGTCTCCATATGGAGGGGCTTATTCTAGTGGGGTCTTCACCATCCCCTCCGTCCGCAGCGCCTCGCACTTCATCCTGCCGGCCTCCAGTCATGGCGCTTGTTGTGCCGCCTTCTTCACCGCGTTCTGTGGACAGGCCTCAGATTATGGCGCTCTGGATGGAAGCCCCCAGGGGTCCGTAAGAGCGGCCCTCGGGGGGCTGCAGACCAATGCGGACTGAGGAGGAGGGGGACCCCGCGGATGGGTGGTCTTCAGTCACTCGGACTATGAAAGATAATGTACCAAGTGGTCAGAACCCACAGGAACATCTCCCCCCCCCACACATACAGAGGGAGTATATATATATATGTCACTGTCAGTAACATCTCCCCCCCACACACAGAGAGGGAGTGTATATATATATGTCACTGTCAGTAACATCCCCCCCACACACACACAGAGGGAGTGTATATATATATATATATATGTCACTGTCAGTAACATCCTCCCACACACACACACACAGAGGGAGTATATATATATATATATGTCACTGTCAGTAACATCCTCCCCCCACACAGAGGGAGTGTATATATATATATAGTCACTGTCAGTCACATCCTCCCCCCCCACACACACACACAGAGGGAGTATATATATATATATATGTCACTGTCAGTAACATCCTCCCCCCCCCCCCCACACACACACACAGAGGGAGTATATATATATAGTCACTGTCAGTCACATCCCCCCCACACACACACACAGAGGGAGTATATATATATATATGTCACTGTCAGTAACATCCTCCCCCCCCCCACATACAGAGGGAGTATATATATATATATATATATATATATATATATATATATGTCACTGTCAGTAACATCCTCCCCCCCCACACACAGAGGGAGTGTATATATATATATATATATATATGTCACTGTCAGTAACATCCTCCCCCCCACACACACACACACAGAGGGAGTATATATATATATATATATATATATATATATATATATATATATATGTCACTGTCAGTAACATCCTCCCCCCACCCCCCCACACAGAGGGAGTATATATATATATAGTCACTGTCAGTAACACCCCCCCACACACACAGAGGGAGTGTATATATATATGTCACTGTCAGTAACATCCTCCCCCCCCCCCCCCCACATACAGAGGGAGTATATATTTATATATGTCACTGTCAGTAACATCCCCCCCACACACACACACACAGAGGGAGTATATATATATAGTCACTGTCAGTCACATCCTCCCCCCCCCCCCCCCCACACACACAGAGGGAGTATATATATATATATATATATGTCACTGTCAGTAACATCCTCCCCCCCCACACACAGAGTGAGTGTATATATATATATATATATATATATATATATATATATATATATGTCACTGTCAGTAACATCCTCCCCCCACACACACAGAGGGAGTATATATATATAGTCACTGTCAGTAACATCCTCCCCCCTCCCACACACACACAAAGGGAGTATATATATATATATATATCTATATATATATGTCACTGTCAGTAACATCCTCCCCCCCCCCCCACACAGAGGGAGTATATATATATATATAGTCACTGTCAGTAACATCCTCCCCCCACCCCCCCACACAGAGGGAGTATATATATATATATATAGTCACTGTCAGTAACTCCCCACCCCCCAGAGGGAAGATATATGTATACGGTCACTGCAGTAACATCCCCCCTCCCTCCATCCTTCAGGAGGATATATATATATATTTGTATACAGTCACTGTCAGTCCCCCTCTATCCTTCAGGAGGAGATATGCACACACATTGTCAGTAACATGCCTCCCCTAGAAGGAGTATATATATATATATATAGTACATATAGATATATCCACTCATCAGTAGCATCCATCCTATAGAAGGAATATGTATATATATATTTAACTTTGTCTTTATTAAACAGGTTAAAGCATACAATCATTGATATCACAGTTTTGCAGGGTTTTTCTTTGTGTAGGTATGGCTTGTATCAACCTGCATTTTTTGTATTAATTTTATAAAACATAAAATAAAACATTAAATCAAAACTTTGACCCACTTTGACCACAGATTTTTGCTTTTTTGGTCTACTGACCTGTATGTTGAGGATCTGCAAAATTTGTGGAGGCCCCGCACGGCTACGGCACGGTCTGTGTTTCACCCTAAATAGGTGTGTTTCCTATTGCCACCTGTTCCTGGAACCAGCAAGTATAGTGGAAGCAGTTTCTCAGTCTATCCTTTACCCTTTGTGGTAATAGTTGAATGAAACTCCCCCAGGTTTCGAAGAAGGCTTGTACCTTCTTTTCTTTAAAAAGCGATGTTTCTGCCCAATCCATTTGAAACAGAAACGCTAGCTTGTCCAGGAACAGTCTGAATGGGGGCCCTGTTGGTTGTTTCCATGTCTGTAAAATGGCTTTCAGTCCTGCTGCTATGAAGTGCAGTAATTTTCTGACACCCCTTGAGCAGTGATAGATTTCGGGGTCTAAGTAGCCAAGTATTGCCCATGTTGGCTCTTGTGGGCAAAAATTTGTCAGGTGTGTTTTTGTGTAGTCGCCTATTCGTGTCCAGAAATCCTGTATTGAAGGGCATGTCCATAAACTGTGGTATAGGTTTGCGTGTGGTGCTTGACATTTGAAGCAGTTTGGGGTATCATAGATTCCTATGTGGTATCCTCTGCTTGGAGTTAGGTATGACCTATGGGCAATTTGTAATCTCATCTCCAGGAACCTAGCCGATGGTAGGTACCTATGTGCCGAGGTTAGAGATTTCATTATCAGTGTCGGTGTGAAGTCGGGGTTGTCTGTGGCCCATTTGCCCACCCCCGGATCAATATCCTCCTGCTCTCTCATATTTCTTATTGCCCTGTACAGCTTTGAGATCATGCCCCACGGACCCGTTTTCCTGGTCATCCATGCGTCGCCTGTTTGTACCCAATCAGGTTCTTGTAGTCGTGGTATGAGTTCTGTGATGTAATGTCTGACTTGCAGGTATGAGAATAGTGGAATTCGGAGTTCGGGGTATTTTTGTTTCATTTCGTCGTGCGTTAAGACTCGTCGTTCTTTTGTGTGTAATAGTTTATCTATAGTGTGTATGCCTTGGGCCTCCCATTCCACAAATATGTTGTGGGGGTTACCGTCTTGGAAGTTGGGGTTGTTCATTAGTGACAAATACGGTGATGTTTGTGGCGATGTTTGGCTATCTTTGCGCAATTTATTCCATGTTTTCCAGGCCACCAGTATCAAAGGATTCTTTTTGGTTTTTTCTGTGAGTTCCGCATATGTGTGATGAAGGATGTTCTGGAGTCGTGTTGCGCCGACCATTTCCTGTTCGAGTGGTCTGTTTGTGAAATATGACTTATCGTGAATCCAGTCGTGGATGATTCGCGCCTGAGCTGCTAGGTTGTAGTCTCTGATGTTTGGTAAATTAGTTCCTCCGTTCTCTCTATATTTCTGTAGCGCTTTGAGCGCAATACGCGGTCTTTTTCCCCCCCATATGAAGTTCCTATATAGGTAATTTATTCTTTTTATATCTTTTAGTTTTAAAAATATAGGCAGCGAGTGTAGGATATATAGTAAGCGAGGAAATTCTATCATTTTTATTAGGCTTATCCTTCCCAAGAAAGAGATCGTGAAATTTTTCCATGTGTTTAGGGTAGTTTCTAGTTTTTTGATGTGAGGTTCTATGTTTGTGTTATATAGCTTGAGTGGGTTTCTTGTGATTTGTACTCCCAAGTATTGTATAGCGTGTTTTTCCCACTTAAATGGGTATTGTGTTGTCCACGGGGGTTTAGCTGGTCCTCTGAGAAGCAAGGCCTCTGTCTTGTCTAGGTTTAAAGTGTAGCCCGAGAGTTTACCGATTTTCTTGACATCTTGCAATATAGGTGTTAGTGTTTCCCTTGGGTTGTTTATCACCAATAAGAGGTCGTCTGCAAATGCTTCAACTTTTATCTTGGTGCCCCCGCAGGTCGCCCCTGTAAAGAGTGTCGCTTGTGTCAAGTATCTGAGTAGTGGGTCTATTGATAGATTAAATAACAATGGTGAGAGAGGGCACCCTTGTCTGGCTCCTCTAAATAGATCTATATTGGGGGTGTTAAGGCCGTTGACTGTGAGGGTCGTAGTGGCGTTCATTTGCGTCTTGTCTATGTAATTCGCAAAGATCTGTCCAAAGCCTCTTTTTTCCAGTATTATGTTTAAGAATGGCCAGGCCATCTTATCGAAGGCTTTTTCTGCGTCCAGACTCAATAACATCGTAGTCTGGCCCTCGGGGTTTTGTGCTGCGACCGTCGCCACTATGGCGGCTCTGATGTTCTTTAGAGCACTCCTACCCTGTGTAAAACCTTTCTGTGCTGGGTCTAGTATGGATGGGAGGATTAGCTGGAGTCTGTTGGCTAGTGTCTTGGACAGAAATTTGTAATCACAGTTTAGCAGTGCTATTGGTCTGTAGGATCTTGGGTCTGTCAGGTCCTTGTCTGGTTTGGGGAGCAATATCGTTCTCGATGTTCCAAAGTCTTCTGTCTGTGTGTTGTTTGTGTATATTGTTTTGTAGAGTTGGGTCAGGACTGGTACAATATCTACTATCAATATTTTATAGTATTCTGTCGAAAATCCGTCGGGGCCCGGTGTTTTTCCCCCTTGTGCTGTTGTGATCACCTCTCGTACCTCCTCCTCTTGTATGTCGGCGTCTAGTAGGGATTTTTGCTCTTCTGTTAGTTTTGGTAGGTTCACGGATTCTAAGAAGTTATTTATGTCTTGTACGTTTGTTGGTTCCGCCCTGTATAGATTTTCGAAATATTCGTGTAGTATTTGAGCCACCTCTTCTTGTTTTGTTGTGAGGTTATCCCCTTTAAAATGTCTTAAGGTCAGTATTGGCTTGTGTGATTGTCTTTGTTTGGTCAAGTTGGCTAGCAATCGTCCCGTTTTGTTACCCCACCTGTAAAATGTGTTTTTTGTTAGTTGGTTTTGCCAATGTGCGTGGGTGTGTACAAACGTATTTAGTAAGTGTTTTGCTGTGAGAAGGGTTTGGTATGAGTTGTCGTTGTGGGAGTTCGTATGTTCTTTTTGTGCTTCTAGGAGGGAGTGGTGTAATGCCTCAAATTCCGGAATATGTATATATATATATAGTCACACACAGTCAATAACATCCCACCTAGGAGTACATATACACACTCATTGTAAGTAGCATCCCTGCTCTAGAAGCAGTATACACAAACATACACTCATTGTCGTAACATCCTTCCCCTATAAGGAATATATAGAAAGAGAAAAAAAAAGAGAAAAAAGGGGGGGTCAGCACTACCCATTGGAAATATATCCCAATAGAAATGTATAGGTGCACGCTAAACCATGGCTGCAACATACAGTAGAGGCAGAAACCAAAATTGGCAACAGCACGCAAAATAAATTCACTATCAGAGGTATACAAACCTATAATCTAACCACATTAAATAATGCAAGGTTCTTAGTATATAATTTGATCAAATTACATTGGCCCATCTACCAACGTCCAGGTGACCAAGCTCTCAGATGGGTCCTAACATTAATACCAGGTGGATATCTTAACCTGGGAAAGCTGAGTTCCTACCTCTCAAATTGCTCCTCTCTTGGGACTAAGCCTACAAATAAAACCAGGGAGGGTAGGATACCATATAGATGTTCCAATAGGAGGGACAGGAGGTAAATGGGCGGCAGGTGGCCTCTACTGTATGTTGCAGCCATACTGCCTCTACTGTATGTTGCAGCAATGGTTTAACGTGCACCTATACATTTCTATTGGGATATATTTCCAATGGGTAGTGCTGACCCCCCCTTTTTTCTCTTTCTATACAAATATTGTGAAGCTTTGGCTGCCTTCACTGGCTCGTGCACACCTGCTGCCCATTACTGTTCCTGACAGTGGCCTCATTCGAATTATGTGGTGCACAGTGGCCTCAGTAGTAAAAGTGTCCTCTACAGAGGCCTCAGTGGAAATAGTGACTCCCATAGTGGCCTCAGTAGTAATAGTGATTCCCACAGTGGCCTCAGTAGTAATAGTGTCCCCCACAGTGGCCTCAGTAGTAAAAGTGTCCCACACAGTGGACTCAATAATAATAGTGTCCCAAACAGTGGCCCCAGTAGTAATAGAGATCACACAGTGGCCTCAGTAGTAATAATGTCCTCCATAGTGGCCCCAGTAGTAATAGAGACCCCCACAGTGGCCTCAGTTGTAATGCCAACCCCGACAGTGGCCTCAGTAGTAATAGTGTTCCCCATAGTGGCCTTAATAGTAATAGTGTTCCCCACCTTGGCCTCAGTAGTGATAGAGTCCCACACTGTGGCCTCAGTAGTAATAGTGTTCCCACAAAGGCCTCTGTAATAATAGTGTAGCCTACAGTAGCCCTTAGTAGTAATAGTGTCCCCCACCTTGGCCTCAGTATTAAAACTGACACCACAGTGGCCTCGGTAGTAGTGCTGTCCCCCACATCATCCCCAGTAGTAATAGTGCCTCCCACAGTATCCTCAGTAGAAGTAGTGACTCCCACAGTGGTCAACGTAGTAATAGTTTCCTTCACAGTGGCCTCAAAAGTAACAGTGACCACCACAGTGACCTCAGTAGTAATACTGTCCCCCACTGTGACATCAGTAGTAATACTTCCCGCCCACAGTGGCCTCAGTAGTAATAGTGTCCCCCACAGTGGCCTCAGTAGTAAAAGTGTCCCCCACAGTGGCCTCAATAGTAATAGTGTCCCAAACAGTGGCGCCAGTAGTAATAGAGATCACACAGTGGCCTCAGTAGTAATAGTGTCCCGCTCAGAGGCTTCAGTAGCAACAGTGTCCCACAGTGGCCCCAGTAGTAATAGTGTCCCCCACAGTGGCCCCAGTAGTAAAAGTGTCCCCCACAGTGGCCTCAGTAGTAAAAGTGTCCCCCACAGTGGCCCCAGTAGTAATAGAGATCACACAGTGGCCTCAGTAGTAATAATGTCCTCCATAGTGGTCCCAGTAGTAATAGAGACCCCCACAGTGGCCTCAGTTGTAATGCCAACCCCGACAGTGGCCTCAGTAGTAATAGTGTTCCCCATAGTGGCCTTAATAGTAATAGTGTTCCCCACCTTGGCCTCAGTAGTGATAGAGTCCCACACTGTGGCCTCAGTAGTAATAGTGTTCTCACAAAGGCCTCTGTAATAATAGTGTAGCCTACAGTAGCCCTTAGTAGTAATAGTGTCCCCCACCTTGGCCTCAGTATTAAAACTGACACCACAGTGGCCTCGGTAGTAGTGCTGTCCCCCACATCATCCCCAGTAGTAATAGTGCCTCCCACAGTATCCTCAGTAGAAGTAGTGACTCCCACAGTGGTCAACGTAGTAATAGTTTCCTTCACAGTGGCCTCAAAAGTAACAGTAACCCCCCACAGTGACCTCAGTAGTTCTTATTGTCCTCCACAGTGGCCTCAGTACTAATAGTGTCTCCCACAGTGGGCTTAGTAGTTATAGTGACCCCCAGTAGCCTTCAGTTGTAATAGTGTTTGTCATAGTGTTCCCCACAGTGGCCCCAGTAATAATACCGTCCCCCACAGTGGCCCCAGTAGTAATATTGTTCCGCACAGTAGCCCCACTAGTAATAGTGGCCCTAGCATTAATATTGATCCACACAGTTGCCTCGGTAGTAATAGTATCTCCCACAATGACCCTTAGCTTTAATAGTGTTCCCCACAGTGGCCCTTAGTACTAATAGTGTCCCCCACAGTGGCCCTCAGTAGTAATACTATCCTCCCAAATGTCCTCAGTAGTAATGCTGACCCCCTACCGTGGCCTCAGTATAATGCTGACCCCAACAGTGGCTTCAGTAGTAATAGTGACTGCCACAGTGGCCTCAGTAGTGTAATTTACTGCTACAGGGGCCTTAGTAGTAATGCTGACCCCCATAGTGGCACTTCGTAGTAATAGTGTTCCTCACATTGGCCCTCAGTATTAAAAGTCTCCCCCACACTGGCTCTTAGTAGTAAGATTGTCCCCAACAATGGCCTCAGTAGTAATGCTGACTCCAACATTTGCCTCCCTAGTAATGCTGACTGACACAGTGGCCTCAGTAGTAATAGTAACCGCCATAGTGGCCTCAATAGTAATAGTGATCTCCACATTGGCCCTTAGTAGTAATAGTGTCTTCCACAGTTGCACTTAGTGATAATAGTGTCCCCCACAGTGGCCTCAGTAATAGTAGTGACTCCCACAGTGGCCCTCAGTAGTAATGCTGACCCCAACAATGAACCTCAGTAGTAATAGTGTTCTCCACAGTTGTCTTAGTAGTAATAGTGTCCCCCACAGTGTCCTCAGTAGCAATAGTGTCCCCTACAGTGGCCCTAGTAGTAATAGTGTCCCACACAGAGGCCTCAGTAGTAATAGTGACCCCCATAGTGGCCTCAGTACTAATGCTGACCAACACAGTGGCCTTAGTAGTAATTCTGACCCCT
This sequence comes from Eleutherodactylus coqui, assembly GCF_035609145.1. Taxonomy (NCBI): domain Eukaryota; kingdom Metazoa; phylum Chordata; class Amphibia; order Anura; family Eleutherodactylidae; genus Eleutherodactylus; species Eleutherodactylus coqui. The sequence continues at coordinate 268,321,543 of NC_089841.1, read as the reverse complement.
GCAGTGGCCTCATTAATAATAATGACCTCCACAGTGGCCCTCAGTTGTAATAGTGACCCCCACAGTGGCCCTCAGTAATAATAGTGACCCCCACAGTGACTTCAGTAGTGCTGCTGCACCCCACAGTGCCCTTGGCAATAATTGTGTCCCCCACAGTGACATTGGTAATAATAGTGACCATCACTGTGACTTCAGTAGTAATAGTGACCCACACAGTGGCCTCAGTACTAATACTATTACAACTGGAGCTCATATAAGGGACACTATTACTAATAGTCTCTCCTATATCAGCCCCAATAGTAACAGTGAACCCCATGGTAGCCCCAGTAGTAATAGAGCCCCCCATATACTTACCTTCTCCTTGTCTTCTGAGCGCCACTGCTCCTTTTCTCAGTGCTGCAGCTGGCGGAAGTATGTGTGCCTAAACTAGGGTGAAGAGGTCGGGGGGGGGGGGGGAGGAAGATCCCGGATGCACACGTTGCTATCAGTGGGAGCATCCGGCCACGGTGCAGCAAAAGTGATAACTAGCCGGTAAGCTGGTAAGCCCTGACCAGTAATGACTATAATGGTGACCAGACGTCCCGAAAGCAGGACAAATGGCTGTCCCGCTGGGGTCGCGACGGAAAGCAGAACCTGCCAGTCTAAGGGCTTTTACCCACTAGCATTTTTTAACGCTGCGATATCGCTGCGTTTTTTTTTACTGCATATTTCAATGGGAATTTTTAATGTTAAAATCGCATCACACAAAAATCGCAGGTTTGCGCTTCTGCAATTTTTGTGTGATGCGATTTTAACAGTAGAAAGTCCCATTGACTTTTGTAGTAAAAAAACACAGCGATATCGCAGCGTTAAAAAAACGCTAGTGAGTAAAAGCCCTAAAGCGGGCCGTCTGGTCACCTTACCTAAATGCACATGTACGACATCCACTGGATCCAGTTGCATGGGGTAGATGAAAGTCAATGGCAATCTTTCTCCATCCCGCAGAACTGAATGCAGTGGTGGACCACCATGTGCCGCGTTCCATCACAGACGCGTTTCGGCCACATTGTAACAATTTTAAAGGATCTGCATTAGAGATGAGCGAGCACCAAAATGCTCGGGTGCTCGTTACTCGGGACGAAATTATCGCGATGCTCGAGGGTTCGTTTCAAGTAACGAACCCCATTGAAGTCAATGGGCGACTCGAGCATTTTTGTATTTCGCCGATGCTAGCTAAGGTTTTCATGTGTGAAAATCTGGGCAATTCAAGAAAGTGATGGGAACGACACAGCAACGGATAGGGCAGGCGAGGGGCTACATGTTGGGCTGCATCTCAAGTTCACAGGTCCCACTATTAAGCCACAATACCGGCAAGAGTGGGCCCCCCCCTCCCAACAACTTTTACTTCTGAAAAGCCCTCATTAGCAATGCATACCTTAGCTAAGCACCACACTACCTCCAACAAAGCACAATCACTGCCTGCATGACACTCCGCTGCCACTTCTCCTGGGTTACATGCTGCCCAACCCCCCCCCCGCACGACCCAGTGTCCACAGCGCACACAAAAGTGTCCCTGCGCAGCCTTCAGCTGCCCTCATGCCACACCACCCTCATGTCTATTTATAAGTGCGTCTGCCATGACGAGGAACCGCAGGCACACACTGCAGAGGGTTGGCACGGCTAGGCAGCAACCCTCTTTAAAAGCTGTGGGGCGATAGCCCACAATGCTGTACAGAAGCAATGAGAAATATAATCCTGTGCCACCGCCATCAGGAGCTGCACACGTGGGCATAGCAATGGGGAACCTATGTGCCACACACTATTCATTCTGTCAAGGTGTCTGCATGCCCCAGTCAGACCGCGGTTTTTAATTCATAGACACAGGCAGGTACAACTCCCTATTGTGAAGTCCCTGTGGACCGACAGCATGGGTGGCTCCCTGGAACCCACCGGCGGTACATAAAAATATCCCATTGCATTGCCCAACACAGCTGAGGTAGTAATGTTGTGCTTAATGCAGGTGGGTTTCGGCCCACACTGCATGCCCCAGTCTGACTGGTAATATATACCTTAACAGTAACCTCATTGGTGGTAATGTGGTGGTGACTGCGGACCTGGTAGCGCGGTTTTATGTAGTTGGTTTTCGGAATGTGGCCAGGATTAAGTGGGCTGTCGCGGGGGGAAGGTGGTGCTCTCTTGTGTCGTTAAAGGTGAAATTCTTGGACTGCCACCAGACGGACCAATGCAAAGGTATTTGCCAAGAATGTTTTCATTGTTGGAGGAGGAGGGGGATGTTTTGGAGGCACTATGTGTCCTCTACACGTGTCCGTGGTTATATGCACCTTAACAGTAACAGGGTTGGTGGGAAATGGCCTCGCCGCCATCATGTCTTTGTGAAGCCTCTGTTTCCACACCCCAGTGACATACCATTAGCAGCGGTATAGGCAGAGCCCACAATTATTAACATTTCAGTGGTAGCATTAGGGACAGGCCCCACTAACATATCACTAGCAGCAGTATAGGGGGAGCGCAGTCTTAGTTCCATTGCAGTAATAGTAGCACTCAAGACAGGCCCCAGTAACAATTCCCATTGCAGCAGTTTAGGGAGATAACAGTCTCTTTCACATTTCAGTAGCTGCAGTATAGACATTTATGTAGCTAAAATGTAGGCCAACCCCACACACCTTTCTGTACCATGAGTGCAGGCAAAGAACATAGAAATTACTATGATTACACTGTAGGTGAGGGCCCCAAAAAATTGGTGTACCAACAGTACTAATGTACCTCAGAAAAAATTGGCCATGCCCAACCAAGATGGCAGGTGAAACCCATTAATCGCTTTGGTTAATGTGGCTTAAGTGGTAACTAGGCCTGGAGGCAGCCCAGTTGAACGAAAAATTGGTTCAAGTTAAAGTTTCAACGCTTTTAAGAGCATTTAAACGTATAAAAATTGTTTAGAAAAATTATATGAGTGAGCCTTGTGGCCCTAAGAAAAATTGCCCGTTCGGCGTGATTACGTCAGGTTTCAGGAGGAGGAGCAGGAGGAGGAGGAGGAATATTATACACAGATTGATGAAGCAGAAATGTCCCCGTTTTGGATGGTGAGAGAGAACGATGCTTCCATCCGCGGGTGCAGCCTACGTATTGCTTAGGTATCGCTGCTGTCCGCTGGTGGAGAAGAGAAGTCTGGGGAAATCCAGGCTTTGTTCATCTTGATGAGTGTAAGCCTGTCGGCACTGTCGGTTGACAGGTGGGTACGCTTATCCGTGGTGATTCCCCCAGCCACACTAAACACACTCTCTGACAAGACGCTAGCCGCAGGACAAGCAAGCACCTCCAGGGCATACAGCGCGAGTTCAGGCCACGTGTCCAGCTTCAACACCCAGTAGTTGTAGGGGGCAGAGGCGTCACCGAGGACGGTGCTGCAATCGGCTACATACTCCCTCACCATCCTTTTACAGTGCTCCCGCCAACTCAGCCTTGACTGGGGACCGGTGACACAGTCTTGCTGGGGAGCCATAAAGCTGGCAAAGGCCTTGGAGAATGTTCCCCTGCCTGCGCTGTACATGCTGCCTGATCTCTGCGCCTCCCCTGCTACCTGGCCCTCGGAACTGCGCCTTCTGCCACTAGCGCTGTCGGATGGGAAGTTTACCATCAGTTTGTCCACCAGCGCCCTGTGGTATAGCATCATTCTCGAACCCCTTTCCTCTTCGGGAATGAGAGTGCAAAGGCTCTCCTTATACCGTGGATCGAGCAGTGTGTACACCCAGTAATCCGTAGTGGCCAGAATGCGTGTAACACGAGGGTCACGAGAAAGGCATCCTAACATGAAGTCAGCCATGTGTGCCAGGGTACCTGTACGCAACACATGGCTGTCCTCACTCGGAAGATCACTTTCAGGATCCTCCTCCTCCTCCTCTGGCCATACACGCTGAAAGGATGACAGGCAAGCAGCATCTGTCTCCTCAGCAGTGGGCCAAGCTGTCTCTTCCCCCTCCTCCTCATGCTCCTCCCCCTCCTCCTCAACGCGCTGAGATATAGACATGAGGTTGCTCTGACTATCCAGCGACATACTGTCTTCCCCCGCCTCCGTTTCTGATTCCAAAGCATCTGCCTTTATGCTTTGCAGGGAACTTCTCAAGATGCATAGCAGAGGAATGGTGACGCTAATGATTGCAGCATCGCCGCTCACCATCTGGGTAGACTCCTCAAATTTTCCAAGAACCTGGCAGATGGCTGCCAACCAGGCCCACTCTTCTGTAAATAATTGAGGAGGCTGACTCACACTGCGCCGCGCAAGTTGGAGTTGGTATTCCACTATAGCTCTACGCTGCTCATAGAGTCTGGCCAACATGTGGAGCGTAGAGTTCCACTGTGTGGGCACGTCGCACAGCAGTCGGTGCACTGGCAGATTAAACCGATGTTGCAGGGTCCGCAGGGTGGCAGCGTGCGTGTGGGATTTGCGGAAATGTGCGCAGAGCTGGCGCACCTTTCCGAGCAGGTATGACAAGTGGGGGTAGCTTTTCAGAAAGCGCTGAACCACCAAATTAAACACATGGGCCAGGCATGGCACGTGCGTGAGGCTGCCGAGCTGCAGAGCCGCCACAAGGTTACGGCCGTTGTCACACATGACCATGCCCGGTTGGAGGCTCAGCGGCGCAAGCCAGCAGTCGGTCTGCTCTGTCAGACCCTGCAGCAGTTCGTGGGCCGTGTGCCTCTTATCTCCTAAGCTGAGTAGTTTCAACACGGCCTGCTGACGCTTGCCCACCGCTGTGCTGCCACGCCGCGTGACACCGACTGCTGGCGACGTGCTGCTGCTGCTGACACATCTTGATTGCGAGACAGAGGTTGCGTAGGAGGAGGAGGAGGGTGGTTTAGTGGAGGAAGCATACACCCCCGCAGATACCACCACCGAGCTGGGGCACGCAATTCGGGGGGTGGGTAGGACGTGAGCGGTCCCAGGCTCTGACTCTGTCCCAGCCTCCACTAAATTCACCCAATGTGCCGTCAGGGAGATATAGTGGCCCTGCCCGCCTGTGCTTGTCCACGTGTCTGTTGATAAGTGGACTTTGGCAGTAACCGCGTTGGTGAGGGCACGTACAATGTTGCGGGAGACGTGGTCGTGCAGGCCTGGGACGGCACATCGGGAAAAGTAGTGGCGACTGGGAACCGAGTAGCGCGGGGCCGCCGCCGCCATCATGCTTTTGAAAGCCTCCGTTTCCACAAGCCTATACGGCAGCATCTCTAGGCTGATCAATTTTGCAATGTGCACGTTTAACGCTTGAGCGTGCGGGTGCGTGGCGTCGTACTTGCGCTTGCGCTCAAACTGTGGTGCTAGCGACGTCTGCACGCTGCGCTGAGAGACCTTGCTGGATGGGGCCGAGGACAGCGGAGGTGAGGGTGTGGGTGCAGGCCAGGAGACGGTAGTGCCTGTGTCCTCAGAGGGGGGTTGGATCTCAGTGGCAGGTTGGGGCACAGGGGGAGAGGCAGTGGTGCAAACCGGAGGCGGTGAACGGGCATCGTCCCACCTTGTGGGGTGCTTGGCCATCATATGCCTGCGCATGCTGTTGGTGGTGCCTCCCCAGCTGATCTAGGCGCGACAAAGGTTGCACACCACTGTTCGTCGGTCGTCAGGCGTCTCTGTGAAAAACTGCCACACCGTAGAGCACCTTGACCTCTGCAGGGTGGCATGGCGCGAGGGGGCGCTTTGGGAACCAGTTGGTGGATTATTCGGTCTGGCCCTGCCTCTACCCCTGGACACCGCACTGCCTCTTGCAACCTGCCCTGCTGCTGCCCGTGCCTCCCCCTCTGAAGACCTGTCCTGTGTAGGCGTTGCACACCAGGTGGGGTCAGTCACCTCATCGTCCTGCTGCTCTTCCTCCGAATCCTCTGTGCGCTCCTCCCTCAGACTTACTGCCCTTACTACTACCTCACTGCAAGACAACTGTGTCTCATCGTCATCGTCCTCCTCACCCACTGAAAGGTCTTGAGACAGTTGCCGGAAGTCCCCAGCCTCTTCCCCCGGACCCCGGGAACTTTCGAATGGTTGGGCATCAGTGACGATAAATTCCTCAGCTTGGAGAGGAACCACTGCTGCCCAATCTGAGCAGGGGCCCGAGAACAGTTCCTGGGAGTCTGCCCGCTCCTGAGCATGTGTCATTGTAGTGGAGTGAGGAGGCTGGGAGGAAGGAGGAGTAGCAGCCAGAGGATTTGGATTTGCAGCACTGGACGGCGCAGAACTGTGGGTGGATGATAGCTTGCTCGAAGCACTTTCTGCCATCCACGACAGGACCTGCTCACACTGCTCATTTTCTAATAAAGGTCTCCCGCGTGGACCCATTAATTGGGCGATGAATGTGGGGACGCCAGAAACGTGCCTCTATCCTAATCGCACAGCAGTCGGCTGCGATACACCTTGATCAGGAGCTCCCCTGTGCCCACACTCTCACTTGGGCCTACGCGTCCTCGGCCACGTCCACGTCCTCTAGGCTTACCCCTACCCCTCAGCATGCTGTATTACCAGTGATTTCCCAGGCAGGAAATAAATTGGCGCAAGCCTGCAGGACAAATACAATTTTTCCCTTTTTGGGAAACGGAGGGCCCACTGACTATATTCAATCAGATAAGATATGTGTTGCACAGAAATGCAGTTATATGAAGTGCAGCAGAGCGGAGACTTTTCACAGGCAGCAAATAAATTGGCGCAAGCCTGCAGGACAAATACAATTTTTCCCTTTTTGGGAAACGGAGGGCCCACTGACTATATTCAATCAGATAAGATATGTGTTGCACAGAAATGCAGTTATATGAAGTGCAGCACAGCGGTTACTTTTCCCTGGCAGCAAATAAATTGGCGCAAGACTGCAGGACAAATACAATTTTTCCCTTTTTGGGAAACGGAGGGCCCACTGACTATATTCAATCAGATAAGATATGTGTTGCACAGAAATGCAGTTATATGAAGTGCAGCAGAGCAGTTACTTTTCCCAGGCAGCAAATAAATTGGCGCAAGACTGCAGGACAAATACAATTTTTCCCTTTTTGGGAAACGGAGGGCCCACTGACTATATTCAATCAGATAAGATATGTGTTGCACAGCAATGCAGTTATATGAAGTGCAGCAGAGCAGTTTCTTTTCCCAGGCAGGAAATAAATTGGCGCAAGACTGCAGGACAAATACAATTTTTCCCTTTTTTGGAAACGGAGGGCCCACTGACTATATTCAATCAATAATATATGTCTTCTGGCCCTGCCTACACAATTCTCTCCCTGTAGTATTACTGCAAGGCGCAATGCTCTGCAGACTGCCGATTTTGAAAAAAAAAAAATTTGTGCAACACTGCTAACAGCAGCCTGCACAGTACTGCACACGGATAGATGTGGCCCTGAGAAGGACCGTTGGGGTTCTTGAAGCCTACACTCACTCCTAACACTCTCCCTACAGCAGCACCAGCAGCAGCACTTTCCCTCAGCTAACTCACAAGGCATCTGAGGTGAGCCGCGGGAGGGGCCGACTTTTATACTCGGGTGACACCTGATCTCCCCAGCCACTCACAGCAGGGGGGTGATATAGGGCTTGAACGTCACAGGGGGAAGTTGTAATGCCTTCCCTGTCTTTCAATTGGCCAGAAAAGCGCGCTAACGTCTCAGAGAGGAAACTGAAAGTAACCCGAACATCGCGTGGTGCTCGTTAAGAGTAACGAGCATCCCGAACACCCTAATATTCGCACGAATATCAAGCTCAGACGAGTATGTTCGCTCATCTCTAATCTGCATCTTGGATTATAACAGTTCTTTGTCAGCGAAGGGTAAATTCACATCTGCGCTCGGGAATCCGTTATGGGAGCAGAAAACGGAATCCCCGGGATGAACGGATCTGTCATAACTGTGCCGACCGGACCCCGCTGACTGTAATGGGGTCCGCCCGCTTCCTGCACCCATCATGCTTTTATATTATGTGCTTGTGCAACTTTTTCATCCGGCATCTCACGCTCGATCTGCGCCGGAGCCGCCAACGCGGGTGAGTAGGGCCTGAGCCGCAGTGGAGCTGCCCCCTCTGCCAGGCGCCAAACATGCCAGCTTACAGACAGTTAGGGGTCTCAGCTTCCCATTACCGGCTAGATGAGAGTGACATAAACTGAACCGCCGCGGGGGGCTTCACACGGACGGAATATTCTGCAGCAGTGTTGTGGGATTCGCTGTCCTGGCATTCCGCACATCTAAGGGCGGCTTCACGTGGGTGTAATTGGCAGCGTGCCGCCTGCAGGAGATGGTTGCCCCTCGCACAGCAAGCATGCAGTGACATTTCGTTCTCGCTGTGTGTAAGCGTGCGTAATGCCCACCAAGATAGAACATGCTGCGATCTTTATTGAGCACGTATTTGGCCCAATATGTGTGAGTGGCAACATGGCCGCCCGTGGCAGACCGGTACAAAACTCGTGTAATACGCTGTAACCGCACGTTCTGGTGAGTGTTCCAGCGGAGGACGTATTCTGCCGCCCGGCTGTTAAGTATTCTGTCACGCAGGACGTTTCTGGACATCACTGAAGATCCAAAAAGGAAACAAGAGAACAAGTTGTAAAATATGGAACGCTTCACGAATTTGCGTGTCATCCTTGCGCAGGGGCCATGCTAATCTTCTCTGTATCGTTCCAATTTTAGTATATGTGCTGCCGAAGAGAGCACGATCCTGCAGTGGGCGCTGGTGGTATATAAGGTCCATAAGGTAGAGAACTGTAAGGTCATAGTGAGGTCGGTCACAATGTCGGTCTGGCTCGGTAGTTTGTGCCTCTTTATGGGATTCTCAGTCACATCTGACATCTTTTTGTCAGAAAATTCACTTTTAATTCCAAGAACACGGAGCGCGGCGCCTCCCGCAGTGCATCATGGGAGCTAGAATTATGCAAATGTTTCTGACGTTATAAGAAAGCGCCTCCCAGCCTGGTGAAGCGCTGTGACTTGCGGTGGACCGCTGAGCGCCCCCTGTTGTCCGCGCTGCCGCCCGGGCTTCATCTTCTAATATATACTCCATCAATATGAGATTGTTGGTTTGGGGTCTCCATACGGAGGGGCTTATTCTAGTGGGGTCTTCACCATCCCCTCCGTCCGCAGCGCCTCGCACTTCATCCTGCCGGCCCCCAGTCATGGCGCTTGTTGTGCCGCCATCTTCACCGCGTTCTGTGGACAGGCCTCAGATTATGGCGCTCTGGATGGAAGCCCCCCAGGGGTCAGTAAGAGCGGCCCTCGGGGGTCTGCAGACCAATGCGGACTGAGGAGGAGGGGGACCCCGCGGATGGGTGGTCTTCAGTCACTCGGACTATGAAAGATAATGTACCAAGTGGTCAGAACCCACAGGAACATCTCCCCCCCCACACACAGAGGGAGTATATATATATATATATATATATATATAGTCACTGTCAGTAACATCCTCCCCCCCCCCACACACACACAGAGGGAGTGTATATATATATATGTCACTGTCAGTAACATCCTGCCCCCCCCCCACACACACACAGAGGGAGTGTATATATATATATATATATATATATATATATATATATATGTCACTGTCAGCAACATCCTCCCCCCCACACACACACAGAGGGAGTGTATATATATATATATATATATGTCACTGTCAGTAACATCCTCCCCCCCCACACACACACACAGAGGGAGTGTATATATATATATATATATATATATGTCACTGTCAGTAACATCCTCCCCCCCCCACACACACACAGAGGGAGTGTATATATATATATAGTCACTGTCAGTAACATCCTCCCCCCCCACACACACACACAGAGGGAGTGTATATATATATATATGTCACTGTCAGTAACATCCTGCCCCCCACACACACACACAGAGGGAGTGTATATATATATATATGTCACTGTCAGCAACATCCTCCCCCCACACACACACAGAGGGAGTGTGTATATATATATATATATATATATATGTCACTGTCAGTAACATCCTCCCCCCCCCCACACACACACAGAGGGAGTGTATATATATATATATATATATATATATATATATATATATATGTCACTGTCAGTAACATCCTCCCCCCCCCCACACAGAGGGAGTGTATATATGTATATATATATATATATATATATATATATATATATATATATATATATATATATATATATATATATATGTCACTGTCAGTAACATCCTCCCCCCCCCCCACACACACACAGAGGGAGTGTATATATATATATATATATATATATATATATATATATGTCACTGTCAGTAACATCCCCCCCCCCCAACACACAGAGGGAGTGTATATATATATATATATGTCACTGTCAGTAACACCCCACCCCCCAGAGGGAAGATATATGTATACGGTCACTGCAGTAACATCCCCCCCTCCCTCCATCCTTCAGGAGGATATATATATATTTGTATACAGTCACTGTCAGTCCCCCTCTATCCTTCAGGAGGAGATATGCACACACATTGTCAGTAACATGCCTCCCCTAGAAGGAGTATATATATATATATATATATATATATATATATATAGTACATATAGATATATCCACTCATCAGTAGCATCCATCCTATAGAAGGAATATGTATATATATATATATAGTCACACACAGTCAGTAACATCCCACCTAGGAGTACATATACACACTCATTGTAAGTAGCATCCCTTCTCTAGAAGCAGTATACACAAACATACACTCATTGTCGTAACATCCTTCCCCTATAAGGAATATATATATATATACGCTGTCAGTAACATCCCTCCCCTAGAAGGAGTGTATGTGTGTGTGTATATATATATATAAATATATATATATATATATATATATATATATATGTATACATACACTAGCTGATATACCCGGCTTCGCCCGAGTTAATTTGGTACTGGTGTTTATCTGGTGTTCACACGGAAAATCTTATGAAGTCGTGGTTACTTTAGAGATACTGAGGAAAAACATATGTTCACCATTTTGCATGGTTCTTTGCGTTACCCAGGAAACACCACGTGGAGGTAACCATGTGACGTTTCCTTCATATAAAATGACATCAGGAAGTGAGAGAATTAGATTCCGTACATAAAATTTGGATGCTAATTCTTTTGCGCTTAGAATTAAATAATCGAGTTGGGACCCATTAGCTTTTCCTATTTATGACATATTCAATGCCCGTGCCAAATTTTAAGTTTCTATGACACCGGAAAGTGAGAGATTTAGAGTATGTACGTAAAATTTTGACGCCAATTCTTTTGCGCATAGAATTGAATAATCGAGTTCGGACCGAATTACTTTTCCTATTTTAGAGATAATCTATGCTTGTGCCAAATTTCATGTTTCTAGGACATCGGGAAGTTGGAGAACGTTTGGCGAGTCAGTCAGTGAGTGAGTCAGTGAGGGCTTTCGTGTTTATATATATATATATATATACACATACATACACACACACATTGTCATTCCTCCCCTAGAAGGCCGACAGCGCCGCTAGCAAGCACACCGCTTGGAGTGCATCAGGGAGCTTACACATCAGAAGGACGACAGCGAAGAAAGCGGCTAGCCGAGACAGGAGCCCAGCCAATCAGCAGCTGTGGGCATACCCTATACCTCCCCCAGGACAATCCCAGTGGCTTTAGCATTTTTCTCCCCCTGTCCCCCTGCACATACAGGACCTCCAAAACACCTTTGGAGTTGTGTCACCCCCAGGCATCCTGTTGTCCTATCCATCCGAACTGATTAAGGGGCTCGTCCCACGAAACGCGTTTTCAATTGCTGTTTTTTTATTTTGTGAAATAATAAAAAAGAAGTGCTTTCACCATCACCTGTTGGACCTTTATCTTCATCTTCTAGTAGCTTAGAGGGTTGCGCCTCCATACCAGTATTTTTCTATATCCTTTTTGCTACACTCACGCCCACCCTGGTGGAGCATCATCTCGTTGGCAGCACCTCCACCATTCAAAATACTCAATCATTGGAAACACTTTGTACTCCAGAAATATTCCACCACCCTCACTGGGTCTTGCTCCACCCTCCTTTTTCATCTCTTTTACTCAGTAGTAATAATGTTCTCCATAGTGGCCCCAGTATTAATAGAGACCCCTACAGTGGTCTCAGAAGTAATAGTGTCCCCCGCAGTGGCTTCAGAAGTAACAGTCACCACCACAGTTACCTTAGTAGTAATACTGTCCCCCACAGAAGCCTCAGTAGTAATGGTGTCCCCCACAGTGGCCTCAGTAGTAATGGTGTCCCCCACAGTGGCCTCAGTAGTAACAGTGACTCCCACACTGGCCTCAGTAGTAATAGTGTCCTCCACAGTGGCTTCAGTACTAATAGTGTCCCCCGGAGTGGCCCTAGTAGTAATAGTGTCCTCCACAGTGGTCTCAGAAATAACAGTGACCGCCACAGTGTCCTCAAAAGTATTACTGTTCCTGACAGTGGCATCATTCGAATAGTGTGGTGCACAGTGGCCTCAGTAGTAAAAGTGTCCTCTACAGAGGCCTCAGTGGAAATAGTGACTCCCATAGTGGCCTCAGTAGTAATAGTGATTCCCACAGTGGCCTCAGTAGTAATAGTGTCCCCCACAGTGGCCTCAGTAGTAAAAGTGTCCCACACAGTGGCCTCAATAATAATAGTGTCCCAAACAGTGGCCCCAGTAGTAATAGAGATCACACAGTGGCCTCAGTAGTAATAATGTCCTCCATACTGGCCCCAGTAGTAATAGAGACCCCCACAGTGGCCTCAGTTGTAATGCCAACCCCGACAGTGGCCTCAGTAGTAATAGTGTTCCCCATAGTGGCCTTAATAGTAATAGTGTTCCCCACCTTGGCCTCAGTAGTGATAGAGTCCCACACTGTGGCCTCAGTAGTAATAGTGTTCCCACAAAGGCCTCTGTAGTAATAGTGTAGCCTACAGTAGCCCTTAGTAGTAATAGTGTCCCCCACCTTGGCCTCAGTATTAAAACTGACACCACAGTGGCCTCGGTAGTAGTGCTGTCCCTCACATCATCCCCAGTAGTAATAGTGCCTCCCACAGTATCCTCAGTAGAAGTAGTGACTCCCACAGTGGTCAACGTAGTAATAGTTTCCTTCACAGTGGCCTCAAAAGTAACAGTGACCACCACAGTGACCTCAGTAGTAATACTGTCCCCCACTGTGACATCAGTAGTAATACTTCCCCCCCACAGTGGCCTCAGTAGTAACAGTGACTCTCACAGTGGCCTCAGTAGTAATAGTGTCCCCCACAGTGGCCTCAGTAGTAAAAGTGTCCCCCACAGTGGCCTCAATAGTAATAGTGTCCCAAACAGTGGCCCCAGTAGTAATAGAGATCACACAGTGGCCTCAGTAGTAATAGTGTCCCGCTCAGAGGCTTCAGTAGCAACAGTGTCCCACAGTGGCCCCAGTAGTAATAGTGTCCCCCACAGTGGCCCCAGTAGTAAGTCTCCCCCACAGTGGCCTCAGTAGTAAAAGTCTCCCCCACAGTGGCCTCAATAGTAATAGTGTCCCAAACAGTGGCCCCAGTAGTAACAGAGATCACACAGTGGCCTCAGTAGTAATAATGTCCTCCATAGTGGTCCCAGTAGTAATAGAGACCCCCACAGTGGCCTCAGTTGTAATGCCAACCCCGACAGTGGCCTCAGTAGTAATAGTGTTCCCCATAGTGGCCTTAATAGTAATAGTGTTCCCCACCTTGGCCTCAGTAGTGATAGAGTCCCACACTGTGGCCTCAGTAGTAATAGTGTTCTCACAAAGGCCTCTGTAATAATAGTGTAGCCTACAGTAGCCCTTAGTAGTAATAGTGTCCCCCACCTTGGCCTCAGTATTAAAACTGACACCACAGTGGCTTCGGTAGTAGTGCTGTCCCCCACATCATCCCCAGTAGTAATAGTGCCTCCCACAGTATCCTCAGTAGAAGTAGTGACTCCCACAGTGGTCAACGTAGTAATAGTTTCCTTCACAGTGGCCTCAAAAGTAACAGTAACCCCCACAGTGACCTCAGTAGTTCTTATTGTCCTCCACAGTGGCCTCAGTACTAATAGTGTCTCCCACAGTGGGCTTAGTAGTTATAGTGACCCCCAGTAGCCTTCAGTTGTAATAGTGTTTGTCATAGTGTTCCCCACAGTGGCCCCAGTAATAATACCGTCCCCCACAGTGGCCCCAGTAGTAATATTGTTCCGCACAGTAGCCCCACTAGTAATAGTGGCCCTAGCATTAATATTGACCCCCACAGTTGCCTCAGTAGTAATAGTATCTCCCACAATGACCCTTAGCTTTAATAGTGTTCCCCACAGTGGCCCTTAGTACTAATAGTGTCCCCCACAGTGGCTCTCAGTAGTAATACTATCCTCCCAAATGTCCTCAGTAGTAATGCTGACCCCCTACCGTGGCCTCAATATAATGCTGACCCCAACAGTGGCTTCAGTAGTAATAGTGACTGCCACAGTGGCCTCAGTAGTGTAATTTACTGCCACAGGGGCCTTAGTAGTAATGCTGACCCCCATAGTGGCACTTCGTAGTAATAGTGTTCCCCACATTGGCCCTCAGAATTAAAAGTGTCCCCCACACTGGCTCTTAGTAGTAAGATTGTCCCCAACAATGGCCTCAGTAGTAATGCTGACTCCAACATTTGCCTCCCTAGTAATGCTGACCGACACAGTGGCCTCAGTAGTAATAGTAACTGCCACAGTGGCCTCAATAGTAATAGTGATCTCCACATTGGCCCTTAGTAGTAATAGTGATCACCACAGTAGCCCTTAGTAGTAATAGTGTCTTCCACAGTTTCACTTAGTGGTAATAGTGTCCCCCACTGTGGCCTCAGTAATAGTAGTGACTCCCACAGTGGCCCTCAGTACTAATGCTGACCCCAACAATGGACCTCAGTAGTAATAGTTTTCTCCACAGTTGTCTTAGTAGTAATAGTGTCCCCCACAGTGGCCTCAGTAGCAATAGTGTCCCCCACAGTGGCCTCAGTAGTAATAGTGTCCCCTACAGTGGCCCTAGTAGTAATAGTGTCCCACACAGAGGCCTCAGTAGTAATAGTGACCCCCATAGTCGCCTCAGTACTAATGTTGACCTCCACAGTGGCCTTAGTAGTAATTCTGACCCCTGCAGTGGCCTCATTAGTAATAATGACCTCCACAGTGGCTCCAGTAGTAATAGTGTCGCCCACAGTGGCCTTAGTTGTATTATTGACTCCCACAGTTGCCTCAGTAGTAATAGTGCCCCCCACAGTGGCCTCAGTAGTTCTTATTGTCCCCCACAGTGGCCTCAGTACTAATAGTGTCTCCCACAGTGGGCTTAGTAGACCCCCAGTAGCCTTCAGTTGTAATAGTGTTTGTCATAGTGTTCCCCGCAGTGGCCCCAGTAATAATACCGTCCCCCACAGTGGCCCCAGTAGTAATATTGTTCCGCACAGTAGCCCCACTAGTAATAGTGGCCCTAGCATTAATATTGACCCCCACAGTTGCCTCAGTAGTAATAGTATCTCCCACAATGACCCTTAGCTTTAATAGTGTTCCCCACAGTGGCCCTTAGTACTAATAGTGTCCCCCACAGTGGCTCTCAGTAGTAATACTATCCTCCCAAATGTCCTCAGTAATAATGCTGACCCCCTACCGTGGCCTCAGTATAATGCTGACCCCAACAGTGGCTTCAGTAGTAATAGTGACTGCCACAGTGGCCTCAGTAGTGTAATTTACTGCCACAGGGGCCTTAGTAGTAATGCTGACCCCCATAGTGGCACTTCGTAGTAATAGTGTTCCCCACATTGGCCCTCAGAATTAAAAGTGTCCCCCACACTGGCTCTTAGTAGTAAGATTGTCCCCAACAATGGCCTCAGTAGTAATGCTGACTCCAACATTTGCCTCCCTAGTAATGCTGACCGACACAGTGGCCTCAGTAGTAATAGTAACTGCCACAGTGGCCTCATTAGTAATAGTGATCTCCACATTGGCCCTTAGTAGTAATAGTGATCACCACAGTAGCCCTTAGTAGTAATAGTGTCTTCCACAGTTTCACTTAGTGGTAATAGTGTCCCCCACAGTTGCCTCAGTAATAGTAGTGACTCCCACAGTGGCCCTCAGTAGTAATGCTGACCCCAACAATGGACCTCAGTAGTAATGCTGACCCCAACAATGGACCTCAGTAGTAATAGTGTTCTCCACAGTTGTCTTAGTAGTAATAGTGTCCCCCACAGTGGCCTCAGTAGCAATAGTGTCCCCCACAGTGGCCTCAGTAGTAATAGTGTCCCCTACAGTGGCCCTAGTAGTAATAGTGTCCCACACAGAGGCCTCAGTAGTAATAGTGACCCCCATAGTGGCCTCAGTACTAATGCTGACCAAAACAGTGGCCTTAGTAGTAATTCTGACCCCTGCAGTGGCCTCATTAGTAATAATGACCCCCACAGTGGCCCTCAGTAATAATAGTGACCCCCACAGTGACTTCAGTAGTGCTGCTGCACCCCACAGTGCCCTTGGCAATAATTGTGTCCCCCACAGTGACATTGGTAGTAATAGTGACCACCACAGTGATATCGGTAGTAATAGTGACCATCACTGTGACCTCAGTAGTAATAGTGACCCACACAGTGGCCTCAGTACTAATACTATTACAACTGGAGCTCATATAGGGGACACTATTACTAATAGTCTCTCCTATATCAGCCCCAATAGTAACAGTGAACCCCATGGTAGCCCCAGTAGTAATAGAGCCCCCCATATACTTACCTTCTCCTTGTCTTCTGAGCGCCACTGCTCCTTTTCTCAGTGCTGCAGCTGGTGGAAGTATATGTGCCTAAACTAGGGCGAAGAGGTAGGTGGAGGAGGAAGATCCCGGATGCACACGTTGCTATCAGTGGGAGCATCCGGCCACGGTGCAGCAAAAGTGATAACCAGCCGGTAAGCTGGTAAGCCCTGACCAGTAATGACTATAATGGTGACCAGACGTCCCGAAAGCAGGACAAATGGCTGTCCCGCTAGGGTCGCGACGGAAAGCAGAACCTACCAGTCTAAGGGCTTTTACCCACTAGCATTTTTTAACGCTGCGATATCGCTGCGTTTTTTTTACTGCATATTTCAATGGGAATTTCTAATGTTAAAATCGCATCACAGAAAAATCGCAGGTTTGCGCTTCTGCAATTTTTGTGTGATGCGATTTTAACAGTAGAAAGTCCCATTGACTTTTGTAGTAAAAAAAAAAGCGATATCGCAGCGTTAAAAAAACGCTAGTAAGTAAAAGCCCTAAAGCGGGCCGTCTGGTCACCTTACCTAAATGCACATGTACGACATCCGCTGGATCCAGTTGAATGGGGTAGATGAAAGTCAATGGCAATCTTTCTCCATCCCGCAGAACTGAATGCAGTGGTGGACCCCCATGTGCCGCGTTCCATCACAGACGCGTTTCAGCCACATTGTAACAATTTTAAAGGATCTGCATCTTGGATTATAACAGTTCTTTGTCAGCGAAGGGTAAATTCACATCTGCGCTCAGGACTCCGTTATGGGAGCTGGAAAACGGAATCCCCGGGATGAACGGATCCATCATAACAGAACCAATCTGTGCTGACCGGACCCCGCCGACTGTAATGGGGTCCGCCCGCTTCCTGCACCCATCATGCATTTATATTATGTGCTTGTGCAACTTTTTCATCCGGTATCTCACGCTCGATCTGCGCCGGAGCCGCCAACGCGGGTGAGTAGGGCCTGAGCCGCAGCGCCAAACATGCCAGCTTACAGCCAGTTAGGGGTCTCAGCTTTCCATTACCAGCTAGATGAGAGTGACATAAACTGAGCCGCCGCGGGGGCTTTACACGGACGGAATATTCCGCAGCAGCGTTGTGGGATTCGCTGTCCTGGCATTCTGCACATCTAAGGGCGGCTTCACGTGGGTGTAATTGGCAGCGTGCCGCCTGCAGGAGATGGTTGCTCCTCGCACAGCAAGCATGCAGTGACATTTCGTTCTCGCTGTGTGTAAGCGTGCGTAATGCCCACCAAGATAGAACATGCTGCGATCTTTATTGAGCACGTATTTGGCGCAATATGTGGGATTAATACAATAAAAATGAACACCCTTCCCAGATTCCTTTACTTATTCCAGACCTTACCGATACAGATACCTAAAACCTTTTTTACGCGAATTAGAAGAGCACTGGTCAAATTTGTATGGAATGGAGCAAGGCCCAGAGTGAGCTACAAAATCCTAACCCAAAAAAAAGAAGCTGGGGGTACAGGCCTCCCAGACCTTGCAAAATATCATAGGGCGACAATAGGCAAATGCATATTAGATTTAATGCTCAGAAGAACCACCAAGCGGTGGGTTGAGCTCGAACAAGACTCAGCCCCCTTCAATGCGCAGGGCTTATTTTGGCTTAAAAGTAGCCTTGGGCGACAGTCTTCCCGCTATTGGGGACCATCCTGAAACAGTGGGACGGCTTTGCAGCAAAAACAGGACTGATATCGATACCAGGCCCCTGGACACCCCTAGTGGGAAACCCGGACTTCCCACTGGGCGCACGGGGCTTACCCCTGCTGGACAGGCTTGAGACACCGGTCCCCAGAATCAAAGACGTAACGACAACAGATGGAATCAAACCATTGGAGGCACTACTGGGGGAGGGAAATCAGGTAGCCGGTGCGTGGTTCCAACACCTTCAGCTAAACCACTTCATACGAGCTCAGGGCCAGTTCTCGGAGGTGACCTGCCAGCCCACCCCCTTTGAAGAGATGTACGCTACATCATCTGATCGAAGAGGGGAGATCTCCACGGTTTATGGCATTTTGGTGGCCGGGGATGCACCAGACGGTGGGTTGGGCTACGGGGGGAAGTGGGAGAGGGAGCTGAGCCAGCATCTAGAAGACAGTGACTGGGCCAAATCTTATATCATGACCCACAAGATGTCTGTTTCAGGCAGGCACCACGAACTAAACTACAAAATCTTGTCCAGATGGTACCGTACCCCGGCACGCCTGGCCAAGATGTACACCAATGTCAGCAGCAACTGCTGGAGATGCCTCAATGACTTAGGGTCAATGATCCACATTTGGTGGTCCTGCCCTCTGGTGTCCCCTCTGTGGAGGGAGGTCAATGCCCTATACAATGCCCTCACTATGGCAGAGATCTCATTTTCTCCAGAGATGGCCCTCCTCTCCATCATCCCAGGACCAGCCGCCTCAATCAAAAAAGGGGCCCTCAAATTCTTCCTTTTAGCTACGAGGCAGGTGATACCGCAACTGTGGAACACAACGGAGACCCCTTCATGCTTAAGGTGGGTAAAAGCTTTGGACGATATTAAATACATGGAGGAACTAAGGGCGAGGGACGAAGCTAAATTTTCCAACTATTACGCCACCTGGGCAACATGGATAAGCTTCCGTTTCTCGGACAAATTTAATCAATGGTTAACTAGTGGAGTGGCGCCGACCTGAATACAACAATCAGGGAACTTCACCCCCGATGACAGCCTTAAGTGGGTGACAGTTGCCGTGCAGACCTAACCACCCCATACCCTTCCCCTCCAGAGCCTTCAGCGGCTCCCCCCCCCATGAACCCCCCCTCCTTCTACCCTAAGACTTTTCTCGCCCCTCCCCCTTCTCCTTTTTCTTTCTTTCTCAGTGAAAGACTGAGAATTAACAAGCAAATAGCACGTTATTGATAAAATTTAGTAAGAGTTATGCAAGATTGTTTATACAGTTAAAACAAGTTAATTCAAGAAAAGTGAAATGTAAACTGAAGAACTACGAGAGACTCTGTACGTAAATACTGTTTATTTGATATTTGGCTTTGAAAGGTGAAACCTCAATAAAACATATATTAAACATAAATACGACATTACATTGATCCCAATCCAAATAGAATAAATAGTACAATGCACACAAAGATCAACATATAGTCCACTACACATAGAAAGAGAAAAGATGGACCAAAAGATGAGGGGGAAAGAAATATTGGGAACATAAGATCACTGGAGCAATTAACACATTCAGAATGCAGATCGCAACAACGTATCACCAGTGAGAATTCAAGAAAAAATGAGGGAAAGCAAGCAAGTTTAACAAATTATGATAATGTTTAGACATATAAAATCCAATATTCAATAAGGCAAAACTGGATCCTTTGGCTCACTTAGTGGGAACGGTGGAGCAGAGGGAAGCAGTCAAATCCCTAAGGATAAGACAAGGTGAAGACTCAGGTGGCTTTTAATTAGGAATGGTTTTGTAATGTGAAGTTAAGATGAGGTGAACAAGTTTTTTTATGTAAACAAAATGCATTCTCCAGTTATTTTGATGGAATGAGCTATATCGTTTAAATAAAGCAGGAAGACATTTATTCACAGAACCCGTGTTCCCGAAGTATTTTGTTTATGCACTGTGTGAGCCACTGGGACTGAGTGGGAGAGGGTGTGAATATACTCCTGCGAACAGAAAAATAAGGAAAGAGCAAGCAGAAGCTGCAGAAAGGTGAGGTCTGTTTTTCTTATTGATGTCCCCCAAGGTGGCCTCAGTAGTAATAGCATCCCCCACAGTGGCCCTAATGGTAATTGTATCTCGCACAGTGGCTCCAGTTGTAATAGCGACCCCCAGAGTCGCCTCAGTAGTAACAGTGTACCCCACAGTATTCCCAGTAGTAATAGTGACCCCCCAAAGTGGCCTCAGTTGCAATAGTGTTCCCTACAGTGGACTCATTACTAACAGTGTCCCCCACAGTGACTTCAGTAATAATGGTGTACCCCACAATGGCCCTAGTAGTAATAGTGTTCTTCACAGTTGCCCTCAGTAGTAACAGTGTTCCCCACACTGGCTTCAGTAGTAATAGTGTCCCCCACAGTGGCCTCAGCAGTAATAGTGTCCCCCACAGTGACTTTGGTAGTAATATTGTCTCCTAAATCGACACCAGATGTAATTTTGACCCCACAGTGGCCTCAGTAGTAATAGTGGCCCCAGAGTGGCCCCAGTTGTAATAGTGTCCCGCATAGTGGTCCCAGTAGTAATAATGTTCCCCACAGTGGCCTCAGTATTAATAGTGTCCCCCACATTGGCCTCAGTAGTATTACTGTCCCCCACAGTGGCTTCAGTAGTGATAGTGCTCCCCACAGTGGCCCTTAGTGGTCATAGTTTTCCCCACAGTGGCCCTTAGTAGTAATAGTGTCCCCAACAGGGGCCCTCATAGTAATAGTTTCACCCACAGTGGCCTCAGTAGTAATATTGTCCCCCACAGTGATTTTAGAAGTAATAGTGTCTGGTATATCGGCCCCAGTAGTAATAGTGACCACCACAGTGGCCTCAGTAGTAACAGTGTCCTCTACAATGGCCTCGGTAGTAATGCGCACCCCCACAGTGGCCTCATTAGTTATAGTGTTCCACACAGTGGCCCTTAGTAGTAATAGTGCCCCCCTCAGTGGCCTCAGTAGCATAGTGTCCTCTAAAGTGTCCTCAGTAGTAACAGTGTCCTCCATGATTCCGTTAGTAGAAACAGTAACCCCCACAGTGGCCTTAGTAGTAATAGTGTTCCCCACAGTGGCCCTTAGTAGGAATAGTGTCCCCCACAGTGGGCTTAGTAGTAATTGTGTCTTGAACAGTGGCTCCAGTAGTAATAGTGACCCCCACAGTGGCCTGAGTAGTAACAGTGTACCCCACAGTATTCCCAGTAGTAATAGTGACCCCCAAAGATGCCTCAGTAGTAATACGGTTACTCACAGTGGACTCATTACTAATAGTGTCCCCCACAGTGGCTCCAGTAATAACGGTGTCCCCCACAGTGGCCTCAGTAGTAATAGTGTTCTTCACAGTTGCCCTCAGTAGTCATAGTGTCCCCCACTCTGGTCTCAGTAGTAATAGTGTCCTCCATAGTGGCCTCAGCAGTAATAGTGTCCCCCACAATTGCCTCAGCAGTAATAGTGTCCCCCACAGTGACTTTAGTGGTAATATTGTCTCCTAAATCGACACCAGATGTCATATTGACCCCCAAAGTGGCCTTAGTAGTAATAGTGGCCTAAGTTGTAATAGTGTTTCCCATAGTGGTCCCAGTAGTAATAATGTTCCCCACAGTGGCCTCAGTATTAATAGTGTCCCCCACATTGGCCTCAGTAGTAATAGTGTCCTCCACAGTGGCCCTTAGTGGTCATAGTTTTCCCCACAGTGGCCCTTTGTAATAATAGTGTCCCCAACAGTTGCTCCAATAGTAATAGTGTCCCCCACAATGACTTTGTAGTAATATTGTCTCCTATATCGCCCCAGTTGTAATATTGACTCCCCACAGTGGCCACAGTTGTAATAGTGTCCCCCAAAGTGGTCCCTGTAGTAATAATGTCCCCCACATTGGCCTCAGTAGTAATATTGTCCCCCACAGTGGCTTCAGCAGTAATAGTGTTCCCCACAGTGACCCTTAGTGGTCATAGTTTTCCCCACAGTAGCCCTAAGTAATAATAGTGTCCCCCACAGTGGCCCTCGTAGTAATAGTGTTACCCACAGTGGCCTTAGTATTAATATTGTCCCCCACAGTGATTTTAGAAGTAATAGTGTCTACTATATCAGCCCCTGTAGTAATAGTGACCCCCACAGTGGCTTCAGTAGTAATAGTGACACGCACAGTGGCCTCAGTAGTAATAGTGTCCCCCACAGTGGTCCCAGTAGTAATAATGTTCCCCACAGTGGCCTCAGTATTAATAGTAGAAAACGTATGTTCTATATTGGCATCAGTAGTAATAGTGACTTCCCACAGTGGCCTCAGTAGTAACAGTGTCCCCCACAGTGGCCTCAGTAGTAATAGTGTTCCACAAAGTGGCAGTCAGTAGTAATACTGTCACCCAATAAGTCCTAAGTAGTAATGCTGACCCCAAGAGTTGCATGAGTAGTAATAGTGACCGCCCCAGTGGCCTCAGTAGTAATACTGAATGACACAGGGGCCTCAGTAATAATAGTCTTACCCACAGTGGCCCTCAGTAGTAAAAGTGTCAGCCACAATGGCCTCGGTAGTAATGCGTACCCCCACAGTGGCCTCATAAATAATAGTGTTCCCCACAATGGCCCTTAGTAGTAATAGTGTCCCCCACAGTGGCCTCAATAGTAATGCTGACACCAACAGTAGCCCTCAGTAGTACGGTAATAGTGTTCTCCACAGTGGCACTCAGTAATAATAGTGTTCCACGTACTGGTCTCAGTAGTAAATGTCCCCCACAGTGTCCTCAGTAGCAATAGTGTCCCCTCAGTGGCCTCAGTAGCATAGTTTCCCCCAAAGTGGCCTCAGTAGTAACAGTGTCCTCTATAATGGCGTCAGTAGTAATAGTGACCCCCAACAGTGGCCTTAGTAGTAATAGTGTCCCCCACAGTGGCCCTAGTAGAATTTGTGTCACGCACAGTGGCTCCAGTATTAATAACGACCCCACAGTGGCCTTAGTAGTAACAGTGTACCCCGCAGTATTCCCAGTAGTAATAGTGACCCCCCTCCAAAGTTGCCTCAGTAGTAATAGTGTTCCCCACAGTGGCCTCAGTATTAATAGTGTCCCCCACATTGACCTCAGTAGTAATAGTGTCCCCCAGAGTGGCCCCAGTAGTAATAGTGTCACCCACAGTCACCTCAGTAGTATGAGTGACTCCCACAGTGGCCTAAGTAGCAATAGTGAACCCAACAGTGGCCTCAGTAGTTTTTAGTGTCATCCACAGTGGCCACAGTAGTACTGGTGCTCCCCACAGTGGGCTTAGTAGTTATAGTGTTGCCCACAGTGGCCTCAACAGTAATGCTGACCCCAACAGTTTTCCCCAGTAATAAGTGTTTTCCAAAATGGCCCTCACTAGTAATAGTTTGCCCCACACTGGCCTCACTAGTAATAGTGGCCCCAACAGTGGCCCCAGTAGTGATTTCGTCCCCCACAGTAGCTCCAGTAGTAATAGTGACCCCCACAGTGGCCTCAGTAGTAATCATGTCCCCCACAGTGGCCTCAGTAGTAATAGTGTCCCCTCAGTGGCCTCAGTAGCATAGTTTCCCCCAAAGTGGCCTCAGTAGTAACAGTGTCCTCTATAATGGCGTCAGTAGTAATAGTGACCCCCAACAGTAGCCTTAGTAGTAATAGTGTCCCCCACAGTGGCCCTAGTAGAATTTGTGTCGCGCACAGTGGCTCCAGTAGTAATAACGAACCCACAGTGGCCTTAGTAGTAACAGTGTACCCCGCAGTATTCCCAGTAGTAATAGTGACCCCCCCAAAGTTGCCTCAGTAGTAATAGTGTTCCCCACAGTGGCCTCAGTATTAATAGTGTCCCCCACATTGGCCTCAGTAGTAATAGTGTTCCCCACAGTGACTTTCATAGTAAGAGTGTCTTTTATATTGGCCACAGCAGTAATAGTGACCCCCACAGTGGCTTCAGTAGTAATAGTGTTCCACACAGTGGCCATCAGTAGTAATACTGTCACCCAAAATGTCCTCAGTAGTAATGCTGAGTTGCTTCGGTAGTAATTCTGATCCCAACAGTGGCCCTCAGCAGTAATAGTTTTACCCACAGGGCCCCTCAGTAGTAAAAGTGTCACCCACAATGACCTCGGTAGTAATAATGACCCCCACAGTGCTCCTCAGTAGTAATGATGACCTCAACAGTGGCCCTCAGCAGTAATAGTGTTCCCTACATTGGCCTCAGTAGTATTAGTGTCCCCTACAGTGGCTCTAGCAGTAATAGCGACCCCCACAGTTGCCTCAGTAGTAATGCTGATGCCTACAGTGGCCTCAGTAATAATAGTGACCCTTACAATGGCCCTCAATAATAATAGTGACCCCTACTTGGCCTCAGTAGTAATATTGTTCCCCACAGTGGCCTCAGCATTAAAAAAATGACCTCTACAGTCGCCTCAACAGTAATGCTGACCCCAACAGTGGCCCTCAGTAATAATAGAGTTTCCCACAATGGCCCTCAGTAGTACAAGTGTTCCACACACTTGCCGCACTAGTAATAGTGTCCCCAACAGTGGCCCCAGTAGTAAATGTGTCAACCACAGTGGCTCCAGTAGTAATAGCGACCCCCACAGTGGTCCCAGTAGGAATATGTCCCTCACAGGGGTCCCGGTAGTAATAGTGACCCCCACGGTGGCCTTAGTTATAATGTTACCCACAATTGACTCATTAATAATAGT
The DNA here is from genome assembly GCF_035609145.1 of Eleutherodactylus coqui. NCBI lineage: Eukaryota > Metazoa > Chordata > Amphibia > Anura > Eleutherodactylidae > Eleutherodactylus > Eleutherodactylus coqui. The sequence goes on along the minus strand of NC_089841.1, from coordinate 268,296,437 downwards.
GTCTCCCACAGTGGCTTCAGTAGTAATAGTGTTCCCCAGAGTGGCCCCAGTAGTAATAGTGTCACCCACAGTCACCTCAGTAGTATGAGTGACTCCCACAGTGGCCTAAGTAGCAATAGTGAACCCAACAGTGGCCTCAGTAGTTTTTAGTGTCATCCACAGTGGCCACAGTAGTACTGGTGCTCCCCACAGTGGGCTTAGTAGTTATAGTGTTGCCCACAGTGGCCTCAACAGTAATGCTGACCCCAACAGTTTTCCCCAGTAATAAGTGTTTTCCAAAATGGCCCTCACTAGTAATAGTTTGCCCCACACTGGCCTCACTAGTAATAGTGTCCCCAACAGTGGCCCCAGTAGTGATTTTGTCCCCCACAGTAGCTCCAGTAGTAATAGTGACCCCCACAGTGGCCTCAGTAGTAATCATGTCCCCCACAGTGGCCTCAGTATTAATAATGTCCCCCACAGTACGCCTAGTATTAATTGTAACCCCCACAGTGGCCTCAGTAGTAATAGTGTTCCCCACAGTGGCCTCAGTAGTAATATTGTCCACTATATCGGCCCCAGTAGTAATAGTGATCCCCACAGTGGCCCCAGTAGTAATATTGTTCCCCACAGTGGCGCTAGTAGTAAAAGTGGCCCTAGTATTAATAATGACCCCCACAGTGGCCTCAGTCGTAATAGTATCTCCCACGGTGGCTTCAATAGTTATGCTGACCCCAGCAGTGGCCCCCAGTAGTAATAGTTTTTTACACAGTGGCCCTCAGGAGTAGTACTGAACACCCAAATGTCCTCAGTAGAAATGCTGACCCCCTACTGTGGACTCAGTATAATGCTGACCTCAACAGTAGTTTCAGTAGTAATAGTGACCGCTACAGTGGCCTCAGTAGTATCAGCTACTGCACAGGGGCCTTAGTAGTAATGCTGACCCCACAGTGGCCCTTCGTAGTAATAATGTTCCCCACAGTCGCCCTTAGTAGTAAAAGTGTTACCACAGCGGCCCTTAGTAGTAAGATTGTCCCCCCACAGTGGCCTCAGTAGTATTGTTTACCCCCACAGTGGCCTCAGTAGTAATGTGACGCCCATAGCGGCCCTCAGTGGTAATGCTGACCCCGATGTTGGCCTCCATAGTATATTCCTGACCGACACAGTGGCCCTCAGTAGTAATAGTGTCCCCCACAGTGGCCTCAGTAGTAATAGTGACCCCCACTGTTGTCCCAGTAGTGATAGTGTCCCTCACAGTGGTCTCAGTAGTAAAAGTGACCTTAGAAGTGGCCTCAGTAGCGTTTCCCACAGTGGACTCATTACTATTAGTGTCCCTCACAGTGGCTTAAGTAGTAATTGTGTTCCCTACAGTGGGCTTAGTAGTTATAGTGACCCCCACAGTGGCCTTAATAGTAATGTTGACCCCAACAGTAGCCCTCAGTTGTAATAGTGTTCCCACAGTGGCCTCACTAGTAATATTGTCCCCTATATCAGCCCCAGTAGTAATAGTGACCCCCACAATGGCTTCAGTACTAATACCATTCCCCACAGTTGCCTCAGTTGTAATATTGTTCCCCACAGAGGCCACAGTAGTAATAGTGGCTCTAGTATTAATATTGACCCCCATAGTGGCCTCAGTAGTAATAGTATCTCCCACAATGACCCTTAGCTTTAATAGTGTTCCCCACAGTGGCCCTTAGTAGTAATAGTGTCCCCCACAATTGACTCAGTAGTAATAGTGACCCCCGATGGTGGTTTCAATAGTAATGCTGACCCCAACAGTGGCCCCCAATAGTAATAGTTTTCCATACATTGTCCCTCAGTAGTAGAACTATTCCCCCAAATATCCTCAGTAGTAATGCTGACCCCACACTGTGGTCTCAGTATAAGACTGACCCCAGCAGTGGTCTTCAGTAGTAATAGTGATTGCCAGAGTGGCCTCTGTAGTATCATTCACTGCCACAGGGGCCTTAGTAGTAATGTCAGGGTAATATAATTCTAAGTACAGCACCAATCAGGCCCACCCCACTTGCTCGCTGCCGGCGATAAGAAGAAAACACCACACGGAGGTCTGGTATAGTTTCTCACACGGGACATGGCTCTCAGCTGTGCTTTATTACAGATTACATGAGATCTTATACCCTTTGTCCCATCCCCATCAAGGGGTGATGGGCTTATAACCATATATGGGCAGTCCGGATTTCCGGCCTGACAGTGAAAATTATGTACATGGTTGAACATCTTGATATCTTGTTCCAGCGCTTCTGGGAAAACGGCCAAGTACATGCGGCCTTCATGTCTGGTTCTTCTTTGCTGTGTTTAAGATACATTTTGTTCAAGATACGTTTTTCTCTTCGCCTGGCAAGGCCTCTTGGAATATCTGATGTAAGGCGACATATAAGTTTTTTTCATTTGGAATTGAATAAAACTTGCATATAGGTATAAAACATAAAAAAACATATGGCAATATATATATATACCCTCACAAACCCCCCTAAAAAACTTAATATGGAGATCAAGCATCAGACTTTGCACTCTTCCTCGGTCATCTCTCCCTTGCGTCAGGGTTTCTCCACTGCCCGTAAGTCCCTACTCCTAAAGGGGAGGGATCCCTACCTCACCTCAGAAGGAGGCCATGGATTCCCTGGGCTTATTTCCGGGCATCCATACCCTCTATCTGTACGAGTTAACACCCCGCAGGGAAAACGCAAAACGCAGGTAAAAAAACGCCAGTGGGTGCTCGCCCTTAGGGTGCTCGCCCTGCGTTTTGCGTTTTGCGTTTTTCCTGCACAGGCATAGAGATAACATGTGTTCCTGTCCACTGGCGTTTTTTTTGCGTTGCGTTTGCGTTTTTAACATAGGAGCTGTCAGTTGCATATGTGTCCTTATTTTTCTCCATGGAAATTAATGGCAAAGCCGCGAAAACGCCGCGAAAACGCCGCGAAAACCGCCGCGGAAAACGCGCTGAAAAAACGCGGGACACGCGGCGAAAACGCTGCGTTTTTTTCCCGCGGGAAACGCAAACGCCAGTGGGTGCTCGCCCTTAGAGTGAATTCTAAAAGCCCCCACCTTTTTTAAACAAACTGTTATCTCTCTGCGAATATGAAACACAGACTGAATAAGTTGTGTTAGCTTAACTATTCCCTGCATTTTGAAATCATAATTACAGCGCAACATGTTCTTCATTTTCAACCCCTGTATAAGTAAGAATATACATTAGAAATTACTATATTTCCTGTCTACTAAGACGGTATAATTAATTAAATTCATTTCAAGCCTCCATTCCATTTACGCAAGCAGAGATATTATCCAGGCTTATTATTGCATTTTCTCTCTCGCTGTTATCTTCCGACCTTGAAAACTAGACAGAGACAGCAGCTACATGTCAACAATCTTTCTCATCTAAAAGCAAGCTCAGTTAACTATTTGCACATACAGTATATATATATATATATATATATATATATATATATATACACACATATATATCCATATCTATTATCTATCTTGTATTATACACATTTCCCTCTTTTTGCCAACAAATCACATGCATTGTAACTTTCTTATCGACTTGCCTGCTCCCCTTATTTCTCTCCCCTACCTAACTGCCAATATAACCTTCAATAGACACTCTCCTGACGCCCTCTTGATCACTTACTGTACTTTTCAACATTTCACTTACGGATACTTTCTTAAACAAATAATGTGTACATACTTTCTCTGACTGTCTCTCTCTCTCTCTCCTCCAGTATTTTCTAGCAAACCTTGATCTTCCAAGGCACCTCTGGGTCCTAAAGACCTCCCTCCCAGACACCATTTTGTAATCTACCGTGCGGGTCGATGTCACACATTTTCATAAGTTTTGTTACATTTTACAAATTCATCCACACGGCGGCAGCCCTTGAGGGGCTCTGTCTTCTTTAATAAGATCTTACGCATATTAGAACAACAACAACAATAATAATAACACACTCCATAGAGTGCATCCTTCTGACCCGAATTGTCAGCCCCTTATATACCGGCAAGACAACCGAAGGCACCTTCTTCCATGGAACCAATCTCATAGAGTGCATCCCTCTCAGCTAAACCATCAACAACTAAACTAAACTAAAACGGAGGGTTCCTTCGTCTATGGGACCTGTCTTACAGAGTGCTTCCCTCTCCTTAGCTAAACCATTAACGACTAAATAAACTCAAACGGAGGGTTCCTTCGTCTGTGAGACCAAATGAAAAGTAAGAGAAAAAAAAATTCTGCAGATACAACAAACAATCAAACAATCTCCACTATCGCTAAAACGCTACGGACTTCAAAGTACAAATAGACTACAGACTAGTTTCTGGGTGAGCCATTGGTGCGCATATCACGGTCAGTGGTCCATGACGGCAAACCCGGAGCCCACACGAGTTACCGTGTAGAACTCTTAACCCAACCCGTCCGGTCACAAACCACAGATAGTCAGTCCTGCTGCAAGACTCGCAGTGTAAAACACAACATAAATATATGCTGGCCTTACCTGGAGTTCTAAGTGAGTTGATCAGGCTCGGTTTGCAGCAGGACGGCTTCTCTGCGGCGTGCATCCGGGTGAATTGCGCTGTAAGCTCCTGGTTTTACCGCCCCAGTTGGTTGCGCCATTTGTCAGGGTAATAAAATTCTAAGTACAGCACCAATGAGGCCCACCCCACTTGCCCGCTGCCGGCGATAAGAAGAAAACACCACACGGAGGTCTGGTATAGTTTCTCACACGGGACATGGCTCTCAGCTGTGCTTTATTACAGATTACATGAGATCTTATACCCTTTGTCCCATCCCTATCAAGGGGTGATGGGCTTATAACCATATATGGGCAGTCCGGATTTCCGGCCTGACAGTGAAAATTATGTACATGGTTGAACATCTTGATATCTTGTTCCAGCGCTTCTGGGAAAACGGCCAAGTACATGCGGCCTTCATGTCTGGTTCTTCTTTGCTGTGTTTAAGATACATTTTGTTCAAGATACGTTTTTCTCTTCGCCTGGCAAGGCCTCTTGGAATATCTGATGTAAGGCGACATATAAGTTTTTTTCATTTGGAATTGAATAAAACTTGCATATAGGTATAAAACATAAAAAAACATATGGCAATATATATATATACCCTCACAGTAATGCTGACCCCACAGTGGCCCTTTGTAGTAATAGTGTTACCCACAGTGGCCCTTAGGAGTAAGATTGCCCCCAACAGTGGCCTCAGAAGTATTGCTTACCCCCACAATGGCCTTCGTAGTAATGCTGACCCCGACACTGGCCTCCGTAGCATTGCTGACCAACACAGTGGCTGTCAGAAGTTGTAGTGGTCCCCACAGTGGCCTCAGTAGTAATAATGACCGCCACAGTGGCCTCAGTAGTAATAGTGATTCCCACAGTGGCCCTTAGTAGTAATAGTGATCACCACAGTGGTCCTTGGTAGTAATAGTGTCCCCCATAGCCGCCCTCAGTAATAATGCTGACCACAACAATTGCCATCAGTAGTGATAGTGTCCCCCCCACAGTCGCCCTCAGTAGTAATGCTGACCACAACGATTGCTGTCGGTAGTGATAGTGTTTTCCACAGTTGCGTTAGTAGTAATAGTGTTCCCCACAGTGGCCTCAGTAGCAACAGTGTCCCGTGCAGTGGCCCTAGTAGTAATAGTGTGCCCCACAGTGGCCTCAGTAGTAATAATGACCCCCACAGTGGCCACAGTAGTAATCATGTCCGCCACAGTAGCCCCAGTAGTGATAGTGTCCCTCACAGTTGTCCCAGTAGTAATAGTGACCCCCACAGTGGCCTTAGTAGCAACAGCGTTCCCCACAGTGGACTCATTATTAATAGTGTTCCTCACAGTGGCCTCAGTAGTAATGGTGTCTTCCACAGCGGCTCCAGTAGTAATAGTGTCGCCAACAGTGGCCTCAGTAGTAATAGTGCCCCCCACAGTGACCTCAGTAGTTCTTATTGTCCTCCACAGTGGCCTCAGTACTAATAGTGTCTCCCACAGTGGGCTTAGTAGTTATAGTGACCCCCAGTAGCCTTCAGTTGTAATAGTGTTTGTCATAGTGTTCCCCACAGTGGCCCCAGTAATAATACCGTCCCCCACAGTGGCCCCAGTAGTAATATTGTTCCGCACAGTAGCCCCACTAGTAATAGTGGCCCTAGCATTAATATTGACCCGCACAGTTGCCTTGGTAGTAATAGTATCTCCCACAATGACCCTTAGCTTTAATAGTGTTCCCCACAGTGGCCCTTAGTACTAATAGTGTCCCCCACAGTGGCCCTCAGTAGTAATACTATCCTCCCAAATGTCCTCAGTAGTAATGCTGACCCCCTACCGTGGCCTCAGTATAATGCTGACCCCAACAGTGGCTTCAGTAGTAATAGTGACTGCCATAGTGGCCTCAGTAGTGTAATTTACTGCCACAGGGGCCTTAGTAGTAATGCTGACCCCCATAGTGGCACTTCGTAGTAATAGTGTTCCTCACATTGGCCCTCAGTATTAAAAGTGTCCCCCACACTGGCTCTTAGTAGTAAGATTGTCCCCAACAATGGCCTCAGTAGTAATGCTGACTCCAACATTTGTCTCCCTAGTAATGCTGACTGACACAGTGGCCTCAGTAGTAATAGTAACCGCCATAGTGGCCTCAATAGTAATAGTGATCTCCACATTGGCCCTTAGTAGTAATAGTGTCTTCCACAGTTGCACTTAGTGGTAATAGTGTCCCCCACAGTGGCCTCAGTAATAGTAGTGACTCCCACAGTGGCCCTCAGTAGTAATGCTGACCCCAACAATGAACCTCAGTAGTAATAGTGTTCTCCACAGTTGTCTTAGTAGTAATAGTGTCCCCCACAGTTGCCTCAGTAGCAATAGTGTCCCCCACAGTGGCCTCAGTAGCAATAGTGTCCCCTACAGTGGCCCTAGTAGTAATAGTGTCCCACACAGAGGCCTCAGTAGTAATAGTGACCCCCATAGTGGCCTCAGTACTAATGCTGACCAACACAGTGGCCTTAGTAGTAATTGTGACCCCTGCAGTGGCCTCATTAATAATAATGACCTCCACAGTGGCCCTCAGTTGTAATAGCGACCCCCACAGTGGCCCTCAGTAATAATAGTGACCCCCACAGTGACTTCAGTAGTGCTGCTGCACCCCACAGTGCCCTTGGCAATAATTGTGTCCCCCACAGTGACATTGGTA
>NC_089841.1:268211755-268284255 GCF_035609145.1 Eleutherodactylus coqui | reverse complement strand
AATTACTGTTCCTGACAGTGGCCTCATTCGAATAGTGTGGTGCACAGTGGCCTCAGTAGTAAAAGTGTCCTCTACAGAGGCCTCAGTGGAAATAGTGACTCCCACAGTGGCCTCAGTAGTACTAGTTATTCCCACAGTGGCCTCAGTAGTAATAGTGTCCCCCACAGTGGCCTCAGTAGTAAAAGTGTCCCCCACGGTGGCCTCAATAGTAATAGTGTCCCAAACAGTGGCCCCAGTAGTAATAGAGATCACATAGTGGCCTCAGTAGTAATACAGTCCTCCACAGTTGCCCCAGTAGTAATAGAGACCCCCACAGTGGCCTCAGTTGTAATGCCAACCCCGACAGTGGCCTCAGTAGTAATAGTGTTCCCCATAGTGGCCTTAATAGTAATAGTGTTCCCACAAAGGCCTCTGTAGAAATAGTGTAGCCTACAGTAGCCCTTAGTAGTAATAGTGTCCCCCACCTTGGCCTCAGTATTAAAACTGACACCACAGTGGCCTCGGTAGTAGTGCTGTCCCCCACATCGTCCCCAGTAGTAATACTTCCACCCCACAGTGGCCTCAGTAGTAACAGTGACTCCCACAGTGGCCTCAGTAGTATTAGTGTCCTCCACAGTGGCCTTAGTACTTATAGTTTTCCCCAAAGTGGCCCAAGAAGTAATAGCGTCCCCCACAGTGACCTCAGTAGTAATAGTGTCCCCCACAGTGGCCTTAGTAGTAATAGTGTAGCCTACAGTAGCCCTTAGTAGTAATAGTGTCCCCCACCTTGGCCTCAGTATTAAAACTGACACCACAGTGGCCTCGGTAGTAGTCCTGTCCCTCACATCATCCCCAGTAGTAATAGTGCCTCCCACAGTATCATCAGTAGAAGTAGTGACTCCCACAGTGGTCAACGTAGTAATAGTTTCCTTCACAGTGGCCTCAAAAGTAACAGTGACCACCACAGTGACCTCAGTAGTAATACTGTCCCCCACAGTGACATCAGTAGTAATACTTCCCCCCACAGTGGCCTCAGTAGTAACAGTGACTCCCACAGTGGCCTCAGTAGTATTAGTGTCCTCCACAGTGGCCTTAGTACTAATAGTTTTCCCCAAAGTGGCCCAAGTAGTAATAGCGTCCCCCACAGTGACCTCAGTAGTAATAGTGTCCCCCACAGTGGCCTTAGTAGTAATAGTGTAGCCTACAGTAGCCCTTAGTAGTAATAGTGTCCCCCACCTTGGCCTCAGTATTAAAACTGACACCACAGTGGCCTCGGTAGTAGTGCTGTCCCCCACATCATCCCCAGTAGTAATAGTGCCTCCCACAGTATCATCAGTAGAAGTAGTGACTCCCACAGTGGTCAACGTAGTAATAGTTTCCTTCACAGTGGCCTCAAAAGTAACAGTGACCACCACAGTGACCTCAGTAGTAATACTGTCCCCCACAGTGACATCAGTAGTAATACTTCCCCCCCACAGTGGCCTCAGTAGTAACAGTGACTCCCACAGTGGCCTCAGTAGTATTAGTGTCCTCCACAGTGGCCTTAGTACTAATAGTTTCCCCCAGAGTGGCCTCAGTAGTACTAGTGTCCCCCACAGTGACCTCAGTAGTAATAGTGTCCCCTACAGCGGCCTTAGTAGTAATAGTGTCCAGCTCAGAGGCTTCAATAGCAACAGTGTCCCCCACAGTGGCCCCAGTAGTAATAGTATCCCCCACAGTGGCCCCAGTAGTAATAGTGTCCCCCACAGTGGCCCCAGTAGTAATAGTGTCCCCCACAGTGGCCTCAGTAGTAATAATGTCCCCCACAGTGGCCCCAGTAGTAATAGTGGCCACCGTAGTAATAGTGTTTACCACAGTGGCCCTAGTAGCAATAGTGTCCCCGACAGTGGCCTTAGTAGTAATAGTGTCCCCCACAGTGGCCCCAGTAGTAATAGTGTCGCCCACAGTGGCCTCAGTAGTAATAGTGTCCCCCACACCCAAACAGAAATAGTAACAAACAGACAAACACCAATTGGCTAAAAAACAATGGCTTTTACAGATGCATGCAATAACGGTGCCCTATGTGCAAATTTGCACTAAGAAGTATAAAGGAGTTTGGAAGTGACAATATTAGTACAGTATATCCAATCAAATCATATCTAAATTGCAAGTCAACAGGAGTTGTTTATATGGCAGGTTGTACATCGTGCAAGTTGAGTACGCGCTGCTCTCTGCAGGCGCTTGGGTCGGGTCCGGCGGCGAGAATTCTCGCTGCCGGATCTGACCCAGCCGTCTGCAGGCGGCCTTAAAGGGGTTGTCCCGCGCCGAAACGGGTTTTTTTTTTTTCAACCCCCCCCCCCCGTTCGGCGCGAGACAACCCCGATGCAGGGGTTAAAAAAGAACACCGGACAGCGCTTACCTGAATCCCCGTGCTCCGGTGACTTCTTACTTACCCGGTGAAGATGGCCGCCGGCATCTTCTCCCTCGGTGGACCGCAGGGCTTCTGTGCGGTCCATTGCCGATTCCAGCCTCCTGATTGGCTGGAATCGGCACGTGACGGGGCGGAGCTACACGGAGCCCCATTCAGAAAAACAGAAGACCCGGACTGCGCAAGCGCGTTTAATTTGGCCATTAGACGGCGAAAATTAGACGGCAGCCATGGAGATGAGGACGCTAGCAACGGAGCAGGTAAGTGAAAAACTTTTGATAACTTCTGTATGGCTCATAATTAATGCACAATGTACATTACAAAGTGCATTAATATGGCCATACAGAAGTGTATAGACCCACTTGCTGCCGCGGGACAACCCCTTTAATGATATATTTATTAGAGAGTCCTTTTGGATTCATAAATTGGGACTATACCCCCTCGGTGGTTCTACTACAAGTCAGACCTGCATTACAGATACAGAAATCGAAAATGAGGATAATTTTCAAAAGAAAAAGTCTTTTCTTTCTAGCTAGTAAGATATAGATATAATTGAAAATGCAGGCTAACTGCTCTGTAAAGATGGGTCAATTGTAATGTTATTGGATAATAATGGGAACTTTATATGGTTTCTTGTATATTTATTCTTACCAACACAAATGTGAGGCTCAACCACAATAGATATAAATAAAGTGTAACTAGGGTGTAGTGGTGCAGTATCAAAGTGTGCAGTCTGATACCTGGAAATTGTATCATGACTAAATAAAGGAAGATTATAAATGTTACTCTTCAAGCAAGCGTGGATTACACTCTTTTCTTGCATGGAATGTTTTATTGCTAAAGCCCATGGGCAGGTGAAACCACTTGAGCAAGCGGTGGATCATGAAACCTACACGAAGTGAGCAAGCTGATAGCACAGCACACCATATTCAAGTGTTTGTCCCCCACAGTGGCCTCCGTAGTAAGTGTCCCCCAGTCTCCTTGGTGGTAACACTAAATGGATGTTGTTCCAGCAGCAATTCTACTTCAAATCTGTGATATATGTAGCTCCATTGGCCCCATTAGTAATATTGCTTCCCACGGTGGCCTCAGTATTAGGGCGCCTGCACAGGAGCGGAAATTCCGCGGCAGGATTTCCCGCGGGATTTAGGCCGCTGAAAGCCTGCAAAGGATTGCGTTAACAAACACAATCCTATGCAGACGGCCGCACGGCAAACAAACCGCAGCATGTTCTATATCTGTGCCAGCTCCGGTCTGCGCATGCGCCAGCTGCCCGGCGAGCCGGCACATTAAACAGCCGGAGCCGCAGGTGAGTACGCACTGGTCCCTGCAGACGCTCGGGTCAGGTCCCGCGGCGAGAATCCTCACCGCTGGATCTGACCCGCCCCTCTGCAGGCGGCCTTAATAGTGACTCCCAAAATGCCACAGTAGTTACATTGTCCCCACAGTGGCCTCAGTAGTACTAGTGTCCCCCACAGTGGCCTCAGTAGTACTAGTGTCCCCCACAGGGGCCTCAGTAGTACTAGTGTCCCCCACAGGGGCCTCAGTAGTACTAGTGTCCCCTACAGGGGCTTCAGTAGTACTCGTGTCCCCCACAGGGGCTTCAGTAGTACTCGTGTCCCCCACAGGGGCCTCAGTAGTAATAGAGATGCCCACATGGGGCTCAGTAGTAATAGTGTCAGCCATAGTGGACTCAATAATAATAGTGATTGCTACAGTGGCTTCAGTAGTAATGCTGACCCGCACAGTGGCCCTCAGTACTAATATCATCTCCCACAGTGGCTCTGGTAGTATTGCTGATCCCAACAGTGGCCACAGTACTAGTAGTGTCCCCCTCAGTAGTGGCAGTTTCCTCCATAGTTGCCTCAGAAGTAATAGTGACCCCCACAGTGGCTTCAGTAGTCATAGTGACTTCCACACTGGCCTCAGTAGTACTAATGTCCCCTACAGTGGCCTCAGTAGTACTAGTGACGTCTACAGTGGCCTCAGTAGTACTAGTGACCCCTACAGTGGCCTCAGTACCACTAGTGTCCCCTACAGTGGCCTCAGTGGTAATGCTAACCCCCCAGTGGCTTCAGTTGTAATAGTGTGGCCCCAGTAGTACTAGTATCCCCCCGCAGTGGCCACAGTAGTAATAGTGACTCCCAAAATGGCCATAGTAGTTACACTGTCCTCCACAGAGGCCTCAGTAGTACTAGTGTCCCCCACAGTGGCCTTAGTAGTAATAGTGATTCCCACAGTTGCCTCATTAGTAATAGTTACCTCCACAGTGGCTTTTGTACTAAGTGTCATCCACAGTGACCTCAATAGTAATAGTGACTGCCACAGTGGCTTCACTAGTAATAGTGACCCCCCCACATTGGCCTCAGTAGTACTAGTGTCCCCCACAGTGGCCTCCGTAGTACTAGTGTCCCCTACAGGGGCCTCCGTAGTACTAGTGTCCCCCACAAGAGCCTCAGTAGTACTAGTGTCCCCCACAAGAGTCTCAGTAGTAATAGTGCCAGCCATAGTGGACTCAATAATAATAGTGATTACCACAGTGGCTTCAGTAGTAATGCTGACCCGCACAGTGGCCCTCAGTAGTAATATAATCTCCCACAGTGGCTCTGGTAGTATTGCTGACCCCCACAGTGGCCACAGTACTAGTAGAGTCCCCCACAGTGGCCTCAGTAGTGACGGTTTCCTCCATAGTTGCCTCAGAAGTAATAGTGACCCCCACAGTGGCCTCAGTAGTAATAGTGAATTCCACACTGGCCTCAGTAGTACTAGTGTCCCCTACAGTGGCCTTAGTAGTACTAGTGACCCCTACAGTGGCCTCAGTAGTACTAGTGACCCCTACAGTGGCCGCAGTAGCACTAGTCTCCCCTACAGTGGCCTCAGGGGTAATGCTAACCCCCACAGTGGCTTCAGTTGTAATAGTGTGGCCCCAGTAGTACTAGTGTCCCCCACAGTGGCCTTAGTAGTAATAGTGACTCCCGAAATGGCCACAGTAGTTACACTGTCCTCCACAGTGGCCTCAGTAGTACTAGTGTTCCCCACAGTGGCCCTTAGTACTAATAGTGTCCCCCACAGTGGCCCTCAGTAGTAATACTATCCTCCCAAATGTCCTCAGTAGTAATGCTGAACCCCTACCGTGGCCTCAATATAATGCTGACCCCAACAGTGGCTTCAGTAGTAATAGTGACTGCCACAGTGGCCTCAGTAGTGTAATTTACTGCCACAGGGGCCTTAGTAGTAATGCTGACCCCCATAGTGGCACTTCGTAGTAATAGTGTTCCCCACATTGGCTCTCAGAATTAAAAGTGTCCCCCACACTGGCTCTTAGTAGTAAAATTGTCCCCAACAATAGCCTCAGTAGTAATGCTGACTCCAACATTTGCCTCCCTAGTAATGCTGACCGACACAGTGGCCTCAGTAGTAATAGTAACTGCCACAGTGGCCTCAATAGTAATAGTGATCTCCACATTGGCCCTTAGTAGTAATAGTGATCAGCACAGTAGCCCTTAGTAGTAATAGTGTCTTCCACAGTTTCACTTAGTGGTAATAGTGTCCCCCACAGTGGCCTCAGTAATAGTAGTGACTCCCACAGTCGCCCTCAGTACTAATGCTGACCCCAACAATGGACCTCAGTAGTAATAGTTTTCTCCACAGTTGTCTTAGTAGTAATAGTGTCCCCCACAGTGGCCTCAGTAGCAATAGTGTCCCCCACAGTGGCCTCAGTAGTAATAGTGTCCCCTACAGTGGCCCTAGTAGTAATAGTGTCCCACACAGAGGCCTCAGTAGTAATAGTGACCCCCATAGTGGGCTTAGTAGACCCCCAGTGGCCTTCAGTTGTAATAGTGTTTGTCATAGTGTTCCCCACAGTGGCTCCAGTAATAATACCGTCCCCCACAGTGGCGCCAGTAGTAATAGTGATCACCACAGTAGCCCTTAGTAGTAATAGTGTCTTCCACAGTTTCACTTAGTGGTAATAGTGTCCCCCACAGTGGCCTCAGTAATAGTAGTGACTCCCACAGTCGCCCTCAGTACTAATGCTGACCCCAACAATGGACCTCAGTAGTAATAGTTTTCTCCACAGTTGTCTTAGTAGTAATAGTGTCCCCCACAGTGGCCTCAGTAGCAATAGTGTCCCCCACAGTGGCCTCAGTAGTAATAGTGTCCCCTACAGTGGCCCTAGTAGTAATAGTGTCCCCCACAGTGGCCTCAGTACTAATAGTGTCTCCCACAGTGGGCTTAGTAGACCCCCAGTAGCCTTCAGTTGTAATAGTGTTTGTCATAGTGTTCCCCACAGTGGCTCCAGTAATAATACCGTCCCCCACAGTGGCGCCAGTAGTAATATTGTTCCGCACAGTAGCCCCACTAGTAATAGTGGCCCTAGCATTAATATTGACCCCCACAGTTGCCTCAGTAGTAATAGTATCTCCCACAATGACCCTTAGCTTTAATAGTGTTCCCCACAGTGGCCCTTAGTACTAATAGTGTCCCCCACAGTGGCCCTCAGTAGTAATACTATCCTCCCAAATGTCCTCAGTAATAATGCTGAACCCCTACCGTGGCCTCAGTATAATGCTGACCCCAACAGTGGCTTCAGTAGTAATAGTGACTGCCACAGTGGCCTCAGTAGTGTAATTTACTGCCACAGGGGCCTTAGTAGTAATGCTGACCCCCATAGTGGCACTTCGTAGTAATAGTGTTCCCCACATTGGCCCTCAGAATTAAAAGTGTCCCCCACACTGGCTCTTAGTAGTAAGATTGTCCCCAACAATAGCCTCAGTAGTAATGCTGACTCCAACATTTGCCTCCCTAGTAATGCTGACCGACACAGTGGCCTCAGTAGTAATAGTAACTGCCACAGTGGCCTCAATAGTAATAGTGATCTCCACATTGGCCCTTAGTAGTAATAGTGATCACCACAGTAGCCCTTAGTAGTAATAGTGTCTTCCACAGTTTCACTTAGTGGTAATAGTGTCCCCCACAGTGGCCTCAGTAATAGTAGTGACTACCACAGTCGCCCTCAGTACTAATGCTGACCCCAACAATGGACCTCAGTAGTAATAGTTTTCTCCACAGTTGTCTTAGTAGTAATTGTGTCCCCCACAGTGGCCTCAGTAGCAATAGTGTCCCCCACAGTGGCCTCAGTAGTAATAGTGTCCCCTACAGTGGCCCTAGTAGTAATAGTGTCCCACACAGAGGCCTCAGTAGTAATAGTGACCCCCATAGTGGCCTCAGTACTAATGCTGACCAACACAGTGGCCTTAGTAGTAATTCTGACCCCTGCAGTGGCCTCATTAGTAATAATGACCTCCACAGTGGCTCCAGTAGTAATTGTGTTGCCCACAGTGGCCTTAGTAGTATTATTGACTCCCACAGTGGCCTCAGTAGTAATAGTGCCCCCCACAGTGGCCTCAGTAGTTCTTATTGTCCCCCACAGTGGCCTCAGTACTAATAGTGTCTCCCACAGTGGGCTTAGTAGACACCCAGTAGCCTTCAGTTGTAATAGTGTTTGTCATAGTGTTCCCCACAGTGGCTCCAGTAATAATACCGTCCCCCACAGTGGCCCCAGTAGTAATATTGTTCCGCACAGTAGCCCCACTAGTAATAGTGGCCCTAGCATTAATATTGACCCCCACAGTTGCCTCAGTAGTAATAGTATCTCTCACAATGACCCTTAGCTTTAATAGTGTTCCCCACAGTGGCCCTTAGTACTAATAGTGTCCCCCACAGTGGCCCTCAGTAGTAATACTATCCTCCCAAATGTCCTCAGTAATAATGCTGACCCCCTACCGTGGCCTCAGTATAATGCTGACCCCAACAGTGGCTTCAGTAGTAATAGTGACTGCCACAGTGGCCTCAGTAGTGTAATTTACTGCCACAGGGGCCTTAGTAGTAATGCTGACCCCCATAGTGGCACTTCGTAGTAATAGTGTTCCTCACATTGGCCCTCAGTATTAAAAGTCTCCCCCACACTGGCTCTTAGTAGTAAGATTGTCCCCAACAATGGCCTCAGTAGTAATGCTGACTCCAACATTTGCCTCCCTAGTAATGCTGACTGACACAGTTGCCTCAGTAGTAATAGTAACCGCCATAGTGGCCTCAATAGTAATAGTGATCTCCACATTGGCCCTTAGTAGTAATAGTGTCTTCCACAGTTGCACTTAGTGATAATAGTGTCCCCCACAGTGGCCTCAGTAATAGTAGTGACTCCCACAGTGGCCCTCAGTAGTAATGCTGACCCCAACAATGAACCTCAGTAGTAATAGTGTTCTCCACAGTTGTCTTAGTAGTAATAGTGTCCCCCACAGTTGCCTCAGTAGCAATAGTGTCCCCCACAGTGGCCTCAGTAGCAATAGTGTCCCCTACAGTGGCCCTAGTAGTAATAGTGTCCCACACAGAGGCCTCAGTAGTAATAGTGACCCCCATAGTGGCCTCAGTACTAATGCTGACCAACACAGTGGCCTCAGTACTAATGCTGACCAACACAGTGGCCTTAGTAGTAATTCTGACCGCTGCAGTGGCCTCATTAATAATAATGACCTCCACAGTGGCCCTCAGTTGTAATAGCGACCCCCACAATGGCCCTCAGTAATAATAGTGACCCCCACAGTGACTTCAGTAGTGCTGCTGCACCCCACAGTGCCCTTGGCAATAATTGTGTCCCCCACAGTGACATTGGTAATAATAGTGACCCACACAGTGGCCTCAGTACTAATACCATTACAACTGGAGCTCATATAGGGGACACTATTACTAATAGTCTCTCCTATATCAGCCCCAATAGTAACAGTGAACCCCATGGTAGCCCCAGTAGTAATAGAGCCCCCCATATACTTACCTTCTCCTTGTCTTCTGAGCGCCACTGCTCCTTTTCTCAGTGCTGCAGCTGGCGGAAGTATGTGTGCCTAAACTAGGGGAAGAGGTTGGTGGAGGAGGAAGATCCCGGATGCACATGTTGCTATCAGTGGGAGCATCTGGCCACGGTGCAGCAAAGTGATAACCAGCCGGTAAGCTGGTAAGCCCTGACCAGTAATGACTATAATGGTGACCAGACGTCCCGAAAGCAGGACAAATGGCTGTCCCGCTAGGGTCGCGACGGAAAGCAGAACCTGCCAGTCTAAGGGCTTTTACCCACTAGCATTTTTTAACGCTGCGATATCGCTGCGTTTTTTTACTGAATATTTCAATGGGAATTTCTAATGTTAAAATCGCATCACACAAAAATCGCAGGTTTGCGCTTCTGCAATTTTTGTGTGATGCGATTTTAACAGTAGAAAGTCCCATTGACTTTTGTAGTAAAAAAAAACAGCGATATCGCAGCGTTAAAAAAACGCTAGTGAGTAAAAGCCCTAAAGCGGGCCGTCTGGTCACCTTACCTAAATGCACATGTACGACATCCACTGGATCCAGTTGCATGGGGTAGATGAAAGTCAATGGCAATCTTTCTCCATCCCGCAGAACTGAATGCAGTGGTGGACCCCCATGTGCCGCGTTCCATCACAGACGCGTTTCAGCCACATTGTAACAATTTTAAAGGATCTGCATCTTGGATTATAACAGTTCTTTGTCAGCGAAGGGTAAATTCACATCTGCGCTCAGGACTCCGTTATGGGAGCAGAAAACGGAATCCCCGGGATGAACGGATCCGTCATAACTGTGCCGACCGGACCCCGCTGACTGTAATGGGGTCCGCCCGCTTCCTGTACCCATCATGCATTTATATTATGTGCTCGTGCAACTTTTTCATCCGGCATCTCACACTGGATCTGCGCCGGAGCCGCCAACGCGGGTGAGTAGGGCCTGAGCCGCAGCGCCAAACATGCCAGCTTACAGCCAGTTAGGGGTCTCAGCTTTCCATTACTGGCTAGATGAGAGTGACATAAACTGAACCGCCGCGGGGGGCTTTACACGGACGGAATATTCCGCAGCAGTGTTGTGGGATTCGCTGTCCTGGCATTCTGCACATCTAAGGGCGGCTTCACGTGGGTGTAATTGGCAGCGTGCCGCCTGCAGGAGATGGTTGCCCCTCGCACAGCAAGCATGCAGTGACATCTCGTTCTCGCTGTGTGTAAGCGTGCGTAATGCCCACCAAGATAGAACATGCTGCGATCTTTATTGAGCACGTATTTGGCGCAATAAATGTGAGTGGCAACATGGCCGCCCGTGGCAGACCGGTACAAAACTCGTGTAATACGCTGTAACCGCACGTTCTTGTGAGTGCTCCAGCGGAGGACGTATTCTGCCGCCCGGCTGTTAAGTATTCTGTCACGCAGGACGTTTCTGGACATCACTGAAGATCCAAAAAGGAAACAACGAGAGAACAAGTTGTAAAATATGGAACGCTTCACGAATTTGCGTGTCATCCTTGCGCAGGGGCCATGCTAATCTTCTCTGTATCGTTCCAATTTTAGTATATGTGCTGCCGAAGCGAGCACGATCCTGCAGGGGGCGCTGGTGGTATATAAGGTCCATAAGGTAGAGAACTGTAAGCTTATAGTGAGGTCGGTCACAGTGTCGGTCTGGCTCGGTAGTTTGTGCCTCTTTATGGGATTCTCAGTCACATCTGACATCTTTTTGTCAGAAAATTCACTTTTAATTCCAAGAACAAGGAGCGCGGCGCCTCCCGCAGTGCATCATGGGAGCTAGAATTATGCAAATGTTCTGACGTCATAAGAAAGCGCCGCCCAGCCTGGTGAAGCGCTGTGACTTGCGGTGGACCGCTGAGCGCCCCCTGTTGTCCGCTCTGCCGCCCGGGCTTCATCTTCTAATATATACTCCATCAATATGAGATTGTTGGTTTGGGGTCTCCATACGGAGGGGCTTATTCTAGTGGGGTCTTCACCATCCCCTCCGTCCGCAGCGGCTCGCACTTCATCCTGCCGGCTCCCAGTCATGGCGCTTGTTGTGCCGCCATCTTCACCGCGTTCTGTGGACAGGCCTCAGATTATGGCGCTCTGGATGGAAGCCCCCCAGGGGGTCCTTAAGAGCGGCCCTCGGGGGTCTGCAGACCAATGCGGACTGAGGAGGAGGGGGACCCCGCGGATGGGTGGTCTTCAGTCACTCGGACTATGAAAGATAATGTACCAAGTGGTCAGAACCCACAGGAACATCTCCCCCCCCCCACATACAGAGGGAGTGTATATATATATATATATATATGTCACTGTCAGTAACATCCTCCCCCCCCCCCCCCACACATACAGAGGTAGTGTATATATATATATATATATATATATATATATATATATATATAGTCACTGTCAGTAATAACCCCCCCCCCCTCCATCCTTCAGGAGGATATATATATATACAGTCACTGTCAGTAACACCCCACCCCCCAGAGGGAAGATATATGTATACGGTCACTGCAGTAACATCCCCCCCTCCCTCCATCCTTCAGGAGGATATATATATATATTTGTATACAGTCACTGTCAGTCCCCCTCTATCCTTCAGGAGGAGATATGCACACACATTGTCAGTAACATGCCTCCCCTAGAAGGAGTATATATATATATATAGTACATATAGATATATCCACTCATCAGTAGCATCCATCCTATAGAAGGAATATGTATATATATATATATATATATAGTCACACACAGTCAGTAACATCCCACCTAGGAGTACATATACACACTCATTGTAAGTAGCATCCCTTCTCTAGAAGCAGTATACACAAACATACACTCATTGTCGTAACATCCTTCCCCTATAAGGAATATATATATATACTAGAGATGAGCGAGCACCAAAATGCTCGGGTGCTCGTTACTCGAGACGAATTTTTCGCGATGCTCGAGGGTTCGTTTCGAGTAACGAACCCCATTGAAGTCAATGGGCGACCCGAGCATTTTTGTATATCAGATACTGAGGAAAAACATATGTTCCCCATTTTGCATCGTTCTCTGCGTTACCCAGGAAACACCACGGGGAGGCAACCATGCGACATTTACATTATATACAATGACATCAGGAAGTGAGAGAATTAGACTACATACATAAAATTGGGACACTAATTCTTTTGCGCTTAGAATTGAATAATCGAGTTGGGACCGAATTACTTTTCCTATTTTAGAGATAATCTATGCTTGTGCCAAATTTCATGTTTCTAGGACATCGGGAAGTTGGAGAACTTTTGGCGAGTCAGTGAGGGCTTTCGTCTTTATACATATATATATACACATACACACACACACATTGTCATTCCTCCCCTAGAAGGCCGACAGCGCCGCTAGCAAGCACACCGCTTGCAGCAGAGAAAGGAGTGCATCAGGGAGCTTACACATCAGAAGGACGACAGCGAAGAAAGCGGCTAGCCGAGACAGGAGCCCAGCCAATCAGCAGCTGTGGGCATACCCTATACCTCCCCCAGGACAATCCCAGTGGCTTTAGCATTTTTCTCCCCTGTCCCCCTGCACATACAGGACCTCCAAAACACCTTTGGAATTGTGTCACCCCCAGGCATCCTGTTGTCCTATCCAGCCGAACTGATTAAGGGGCTCGACCCCGAAACGCGTTTTCAATTGCTGTTTTTTTATTTTGTGAAATAATAAAAAAGAAGTGCTTTCACCATCACCTGTTGGACCTTTATCTTCATCTTCTAGTAGCTTAGAGGGTTGCGCCTCCATACCAGTATTTTTCTATATCCTTTTTGCTACACTCACGCCCACCCTGGTGGAGCGTCATCTCGTTGGCAGCACCTCCACCATTCAAAATACTCAATCATTGGAAACACTTTGTACTCCAGAAATATTCCACCAGCCTCCTTTTTCATTTCTTTTACTCAGTAGTAATAATGTTCTCCATAGTGGCCCCAGTATTAATAGAGACCCCCACAGTGGTCTCAGAAGTAATAGTGTCCCCCGCAGTGGCTTCAGAAGTAACAGTCACCACCACAGTTACCTTAGTAGTAATACTGTCCCCCACAGAAGCCTCAGTAGTAATGGTGTCCCCCACAGTGGCCTCAGTAGTAATGGTGTCCCCCACAGTGGCCTCAGTAGTAGCAGTGACTCCCACACTGGCCCCAGTAGTAATAGTGTCCTCCACAGTGGTCTCAGAAGTAACAGTGACCGCCACAGTATCCTCAAAAGAATTACTGTTCCTGACAGTGGCCTCATTCGAATAGTGTGGTGCACAGTGGCCTCAGTAGTAAAAGTGTCCTCTACAGAGGCCTCAGTGGAAATAGTGACTCCCACAGTGGCCTCAGTAGTACTAGTTATTCCCACAGTGGCCTCAGTAGTAATAGTGTCCCCCACAGTGGCCTCAGTAGTAAAAGTGTCCCCCACAGTGGCCTCAATAGTAATAGTGTCCCAAACAGTGGCCCCAGTAGTAATAGAGATCACATAGTGGCCTCAGTAGTAATACAGTCCTCCATAGTGGCCCCAGTAGTAATAGAGACCCCCACAGTGGCCTCAGTTGTAATGCCAACCCCGACAGTGTCCTCAGTAGTAATAGTGTTCCCCATAGTGGCCTTAATAGTAATAGTGTTCCCACAAAGGCCTCTGTAGTAATAGTGTAGCCTACAGTAGCCCTTAGTAGTAATAGTGTCCCCCACCTTGGCCTCAGTATTAAAACTGACACCACAGTGGCCTCGGTAGTAGTGCTGTCCCCCACATCGTCCCCAGTAGTAATACTTCCACCCCACAGTGGCCTCAGTAGTAACAGTGACTCCCACAGTGGCCTCAGTAGTATTAGTGTCCTCCACAGTGGCCTTAGTACTAATAGTTTTCCCCAAAGTGGCCCAAGTAGTAATAGCGTCCCCCACAGTGACCTCAGTAGTAATAGTGTCCCCCACAGTGGCCTTAGTAGTAATAGTGTAGCCTACAGTAGCCCTTAGTAGTAATAGTGTCCCCCACCTTGGCCTCAGTATTAAAACTGACACCACAGTGGCCTCGGTAGTAGTGCTGTCCCCCACATCATCCCCAGTAGTAATAGTGCCTCCCACAGTATCATCAGTAGAAGTAGTGACTCCCACAGTGGTCAACGTAGTAATAGTTTCCTTCACAGTGGCCTCAAAAGTAACAGTGACCACCACAGTGACCTCAGTAGTAATACTGTCCCCCACAGTGACATCAGTAGTAATACTTCCCCCCACAGTGGCCTCAGTAGTAACAGTGACTCCCACAGTGGCCTCAGTAGTATTAGTGTCCTCCACAGTGGCCTTAGTACTAATAGTTTTCCCCAAAGTGGCCCAAGTAGTAATAGCGTCCCCCACAGTGACCTCAGTAGTAATAGTGTCCCCCACAGTGGCCTTAGTAGTAATAGTGTAGCCTACAGTAGCCCTTAGTAGTAATAGTGTCCCCCACCTTGGCCTCAGTATTAAAACTGACACCACAGTGGCCTCGGTAGTAGTGCTGTCCCCCACATCATCCCCAGTAGTAATAGTGCCTCCCACAGTATCATCAGTAGAAGTAGTGACTCCCACAGTGGTCAACGTAGTAATAGTTTCCTTCACAGTGGCCTCAAAAGTAACAGTGACCACCACAGTGACCTCAGTAGTAATACTGTCCCCCACAGTGACATCAGTAGTAATACTTCCCCCCCACAGTGGCCTCAGTAGTAACAGTGACTCCCACAGTGGCCTCAGTAGTATTAGTGTCCTCCACAGTGGCCTTAGTACTAATAGTTTCCCCCAGAGTGGCCTCAGTAGTACTAGTGTCCCCCACAGTGACCTCAGTAGTAATAGTGTCCCCTACAGCGGCCTTAGTAGTAATAGTGTCCAGCTCAGAGGCTTCAATAGCAACAGTGTCCCCCACAGTGGCCCCAGTAGTAATAGTATCCCCCACAGTGGCCCCAGTAGTAATAGTGTCCCCCACAGTGGCCCCAGTAGTAATAGTGTCCCCCACAGTGGCCTCAGTAGTAATAATGTCCCCCACAGTGGCCCCAGTAGTAATAGTGGCCACCGTAGTAATAGTGTTTACCACAGTGGCCCTAGTAGCAATAGTGTCCCCGACAGTGGCCTTAGTAGTAATAGTGTCCCCCACAGTGGCCCCAGTAGTAATAGTGTCGCCCACAGTGGCCTCAGTAGTAATAGTGTCCCCCACACCCAAACAGAAATAGTAACAAACAGACAAACACCAATTGGCTAAAAAACAATGGCTTTTACAGATGCATGCAATCACGGTGCCCTATGTGCAAATTTGCACTAAGAAGTATAGAGGAGTTTGGAAGTGACAATATTAGTACAGTATATCCAATCTAATCATATCTAAATTGCAAGTCAACAGGAGTTGTTTATATGGCAGGTTGTACATCGTGCAAGTTGAGTACGCGCTGCTCTCTGCAGGCGCTTGGGTCGGGTCCGGCGGCGAGAATTCTCGCTGCCGGATCCGACCCAGCCGTCTGCAGGCGGCCTTAAAGGGGTTGTCCCGCGCCGAAACGTTTTTTTTTTTTTTCTCAACCCCCCCCCCCCCCCCCCCCCGTTCGGCGCGAGACAACCCCGATGCAGGGGTTAAAAAAGAACACCGGACAGCGCTTACCTGAATCCCCGCGCTCCGGTGATTTCTTACTTACCCGGTGAAGATGGCCGCCGGCATCTTCTCCCTCGGTGGACCGCAGGGCTTCTGTGCGGGCCATTGCCGATTCCAGCCTCCTGATTGGCTGGAATCGGCACGTGACGGGGCGGAGCTACACGGAGCCCCATTCAGAAAAGCAGAAGACCCGGACTGCGCAAGCGCGTCTAATTTGGCCATTAGACGGCGAAAATTAGTCGGCACCATGGAGATGAGGACGCTAGCAACGGAGCAGGTAAGTGAAAAACTTTTGATAACTTCTGTATGGCTCATAATTAATGCACAATGTACATTACAAAGTGCATTAATATGGCCATACAGAAGTGTATAGACCCACTTGCTGCCGCGGGACAACCCCTTTAATGATATATTTATTAGAGAGTCCTTTTGGATTCATAAATTGGGACTATACCCCCTCGGTGGTTCTACTACAAGTCAGACCTGCATTACAGATACAGAAATCGAAAATGAGGATAATTTTCAAAAGAAAAAGTCTTTTCTTTCTAGCTAGTAAGATATAGATATAATTGAAAATGCAGGCTAACTGCTCTGTAAAGATGGGTCAATTGTAATGTTATTGGATAATAATGGGAACTTTATATGGTTTCTTGTATATTTATTCTTACCAACACAAATGTGAGGCTCAACCACAATAGATATAAATAAAGTGTAACTAGGGTGTAGTGGTGCAGTATCAAAGTGTGCAGTCTGATACCTGGAAATTGTATTATGACTAAATAAAGGAAGATTATAAATTTTACTCTTCAAGCAAGCGTGGATTACACTCTTTTCTTGCATGGAATGTTTTATTGCTAAAGCCCATGGGCAGGTGAAACCACTTGAGCAAGCGGTGGATCATGAAACCTACACGAAGTGAGCAAGCTGATAGCACAGCACACCATATTCAAGTGGCCTCCGTAGTAAGTGTCCCCCAGTCTCCTTGGTGGCAACACTAAATGGATGTTGTTCCAGCAGCAATTCTACTTCAAATCTGTGATCTATGTAGCTCCATTGGCCCCATTAGTAATATTGCTTCCCACGGTGGCCTCAGTATTAGGGCGCCTGCACAGGAGCGGAAATTCCGCGGCAGGATTTCCCGCGGGATTTAGGGCGCTGAAAGCCTGCAAAGGATTGCGTTAACAAACACAATCCTATGCAGACGGCCGCACGGCAAACAAACCGCAGCATGTTCTATTTCTGTGCCGGCTCCGGTCTGCGCATGCGCCAGCTGCCCGGCGAGCCGGCACATTAAACAGCCGGAGCCGCGGGTGAGTACGCACTGGTCCCTGCAGACGCTCGGGTCAGGTCCCGCGGCGAGAATCCTCACCGCTGGATCTGACCCGCCCGTCTGCAGGCGGCCTTAATAGTGACTCCCAAAATGCCACAGTAGTTACATTGTCCCCACAGTGGCCTCAGTAGTACTGGTGTCCCCCACAGTGGCCTCAGTAGTACTAGTGTCCCCCACAGGGGCCTCAGTAGTACTAGTGTCCCCCACAGAGGCCTCAGTAGTACTAGTGTCCCCCACAGGGGCCTCAGTAGTACTAGTGTCCCCTACAGGGGCCTCAGTAGTACTAGTGTCCCCCACAGGGGCCTCAGTAATAATAGAGATGCCCACATGGGGCTCAGTAGTAATAGTGTCAGCCATAGTGGACTCTATAATAATAATAGTGATTGCTACAGTGGCTTCAGTAGTAATGCTGACCCGCACAGTGGCCCTCAGTACTAATATCATCTCCCACAGTGGCTCTGGTAGTATTGCTGATCCCAACAGTGGCCACAGTACTAGTAGTGTCCCCCACAGTGGCCTCAGTAGTGGCAGTTTCCTCCATAGTTGCCTCAGAAGTAATAGTGACCCCCACAGTGGCTTCAGTAGTAATAGTGACTTCCACACTGGCCTCAGTAGTACTAGTGTCCCCTACAGTGGCCTCAGTAGTACTAGTGACCCCTACAGTGGCCTCAGTAGTACTAGTGACCCCTACAGTGGCCTCAGTACCACTAGTCTCCCCTACAGTGGCCTCAGTGGTAATGCTAACCCCCCAGTGGCTTCAGTTGTAATAGTGTGGCCCCAGTAGTACTAGTATCCCCCCCGCAGTGGCTACAGTAGTAATAGTGACTCCCAAAATGGCCACAGTAGTTACACTGTCCTCCACAGAGGCCTCAGTAGTACTAGTGTCCCCCACAGTGGCCTTAGTAGTAATAGTGATTCCCACAGTTGCCTCATTAGTAATAGTTACCTCCACAGTGGCTTTTGTACTAAGTGTCATCCACAGTGACCTCAATAGTAATAGTGACTGCCACAGTGGCTTCACTAGTAATAGTGACCCCCCCCCCACATTGGCCTCAGTAGTACTAGTGTCCCCCACATTGGCCTCAGTAGTACTAGTGTCCCCCACAGTGGCCTCAGTAGTACTAGTGTCCCCCACAGGGGCCTCCGTAGTACTAGTGTCCCCCACAAGAGCCTCAGTAGTACTAGTGTCCCCCACAAGAGTCTCAGTAGTAATAGTGCCAGCCATAGTGGACTCAATAATAATAGTGATTACCACAGTGGCTTCAGTAGTAATGCTGACCCGCACAGTGGCCCTCAGTAGTAATATCATCTCCCACAGTGGCTCTGGTAGTATTGCTGACCCCCACAGTGGCCACAGTACTAGTAGAGTCCCCCACAGTGGCCTCAGTAGTGACAGTTTCCTCCATAGTTGCCTCAGAAGTAATAGTGACCCCCACAGTGGCCTCAGTAGTAATAGTGACTTCTACACTGGCCTCAGTAGTACTAGTGTCCCCTACAGTGGCCTTAGTAGTACTAGAGACCCCTACAGTGGCCTCAGTAGTACTAGTGACCCCTACAGTGGCCGCAGTAGCACTAGTCTCCCCTACAGTGGCCTCAGGGGTAATGCTAACCCCCACAGTGGCTTCAGTTGTAATAGTGTGGCCCCAGTAGTACTAGTGTCCCCCGCAGTGGCCTTAGTAGTAATAGTGACTCCCGAAATGGCCACAGTAGTTACACTGTCCTCCACAGTGGCCTCAGTAGTACTAGTGTCCCACACAGTGGCCTTAGTAGTAATAGAGATTCCCACAGTTGCCTCATTAGTAATAGTGACCTCCACAGTGGCTTTTGTACTAAGTGTCATCCACAGTGACCTCAATAGTAATAGTGACTGCTACAGTGGCTTCAGTAGTAATAGTGACCCTCCCACATTGGCCTCAGTTGTAATGCTGATGCCCCACAGTGGCCTCTGTACTAATAGTGTCCCCCACAGTGGCTACAGTAGTACTAGTGTCCCCCACAGTGGCCACAGTAGTAATAGAGATGCCCACAGTGGCCTTAGTAGTAATAGTGTCCCCTACAGTGGCCTCAGCAGTAATAGTTACCCCCCCCCCACAGTGGACTCAGTAGTACTAGTGTCCCCTACAGTGGCCTCAGTAGTAATAGTGACCCCCACAGTGGCTTCAGTTGTAATAGTGTGGCCCACATTAACCCCAGTAGTACTAGTGTCCCCCACATTGGCCTCAGTAGTGCTAGTTTCCCCCACAGTGGCCTCAGTAGTAATATTGCTTCCCACAGTGGCCTCAGTATTAATAGTGACTCCCAAAATGGCCAAAGTAGTTACATTGTCCTCCACAGAGGCCTCAGTAGTACTAGTGTCCCCCATTGTGGCCTCAGTAGTAATAGAGATGCCCACAGTGGACTTAGTAGTAATTGTGTCATCCACAGTGACTGCAATAGTAATAGTGACTGTCACAGTGGCTTCAGTAGTAATAGTGACCCCCACAGTGGCCTCAGTAGTAATACTGTTCTACATAGTGACCCCCACAGTGGCCTCAGTAGTACTAGTGTCCCTTACGGTGGCCTCAGTAGTAATAGTGACTCCCACAGTGGCCTTAGTAGTACTAGTGTTCTCCACAGTGGCCTTATTATTGACAGTAGCCTCAATAGTAATGCTGGCCCCCACAGTGGCCTTGGCCTGTTCTACACAGTGGCCCCAGTAGTAATACTGTCCCCCACAGTGGCCTCAGTAGTAATATTGTCCTCCACAGAAGCCTCAGTAGTAATAGTGGCCTCCGTAATACTAGTGTCTCCTATAGTGGCCTCAGTAGTAACAGTGACCCCCACAGCGGCCTTTGTACTAATAGTGTCCCCCACAATGGCCTCAGAAGTAATGCTGACCCCCACAGTGGCGACAGTGTCTCCCACAGTGGCCTCAGTAGTAATATTGTCTCCAACAGTGGCCTCAGTAGTAATAGTGACCCCCACAGTGGCCTCAGTATTAATAGTGACTCCCCACAGTGGCCTCAGTAGTAACAGTTTCCTCCACAGTTGCCTCAGGAGTAATAGTGACTCCCCACAATGGCCTCAGTAGTAACAGTTTCCTCCACAGTTGCCTCAGGAGTAATAGTGACCACTACAGTGGTCTCAGTGGTAATATTGTCCCTCACAGTGGCCTCAGTAGTTATAGTGGCTTCCACAGTGGCCTCAGTAGTACTAGTGTCCCCTACGGTGGCCTCAGTAGAAATAGTGACTCCTACAGTGGCCTCATTAGTACTATTGTTCTCTACAGTGGCCTTGTTATTAACAGTAGCCTCAGTAGTAATATTGTCCCCCACAGTGGCCCTAATAGTAATAGTGTCCTCTACAGGGCCTCGGTAGTAATAGTGTCCTCCACAGTGGCCTCAGTAGTAATAGTGACCCCCACAGTGGCCTCAGTAAGAATAGTGACTCCCACAGTGGCCTCAGTAGTACTACTGTTCTCTACAGTGGCCTTATTATTAACAGTAGCCTCAGTAGTAGTGCTGACCTCCACAGTGGCTTCAGTAGTGTCTCCCACAGTGGCTTCAGTAGTTATGCTGACTCCCACAGTGGCCTTATAACTAATACTGTTCCCTACAGTGGCCTCAATAGTAATGCTGACCCCCACAGTGGACTCAGTAGTAATAGTGTCCCCCACAATGGCCTTAGTAGTAACAGTGACTGTCACAGTGGCCTCAGTATTAATGTTCTCCCCCAAAGTGGCCTCAGTAGTAATGCTGTATCTTGATGCCACCAGGAATTCCTTGTGGAGCCAAGATTGACAGGGGGTTGACGCCCCCTGTAGCTGATTGGCTGCACAGGTTATTTGTCAGCAGGTCTTGGAAGGGCACTAAAGATTTGGTGTGAGAAGGGATGTAGCGGCCCCACCGGAGCTGCAGCCGCGCACCCACAGCTGCAAGTACCATTTGCCTTTGCTGGGGCAGGAGGCGGAACCCCGGTGAGTATAGAAAGTGCTGCTTGGAGTCAGGAAGCAGGGAGGCCAAAGCGCAGTTGATTGCCAGCTGTCAGCGTGGGTAGGCGGCGTGACGCAGCACACAGAAATGCAGCCACGGAGCTAACAGCCGGCATGTTGGATGGAGGACTGAGGCGGCAGCTTGGTACGGAGAGCTGAGGCGGCGGGCGGGTGCTACGCATGGCATTGAAATGCCAGCCGGCACAGAGCTGAGACACTGCAGTGTGTGGATACATTTCTGGTGGCCGTGGAGGGTCAGCCTGACGGTTACAGTTCTTCTTAAGGCTTACATCATTAAATGTAAATGCTGCCATGTTACGGCGGTAACATGGAAGCATTTACAGGTAATAATGTAAGCCCTAAGAAGAACTGTAACCGTCAGGATAACCCTCCACGGCCACCAGAAATGTATCCTGACTGTAGGAGGACCTTCTTTCCTTGCGCCTATCGGGAGCTGGGGGTGTGAGCGGGGTGTTCCTCCTGTCAAAACCCTAGCTTCCGGTGGCATCAAGATACACTAATACCGTAATGCTGACCCCTCTAGTGGCCTCCGTAGTAATAGTGTCCTCCACAGTCTCCTTGGTAGTAACACTAAATGGATGTTGTTCCAGCAGCAGTCCTACTTATTCACAAATCTGTGATATATGTTGCTCACTCTATTCTGGACTGGATCCAAGTACATACAAGACACAGGCAGGTAGAAAAGAGAATTGCAGAGCTGCAGGATATGGTGCCAAAAATCCCCACAACATCCAAAGGACAAAGACTACAGCTTGTAGTCGCTATTTCATCGATTGTGAGTAAATAAAAATATTTTGGATATTCTTTGGCTCGGTAGTAATACTGTCCTCAACAGTGGCCTCGATATTAATAGTGTCCCCCACAGTGGCCTCGGTAGTAAGTGTCCCCAACAGTGGCTTCAGTAATAATGCTAACCCCCACAGTGGTTACATTAGTAATAGTGACCCCCACAATGGCCTCAGTAGTAATAGCGTCCTCTACAGTGGCCTCAGTAGTAATATTGACCTACACAGTAGCCTCAGTACTAATACTATTACTAATGGAGCTGATATAGGTGACACTATTACTAATAATGTCTCCTATATTGACCCCAGTATTAACAGTGTCCCCCCACAGTAGCCCCAGTAGTAACAGAGCCCCCTTCCCCATAAACTTATCTTCTCCTGCTCTTCTGAGCACCGCTGCTCTCTTCCCAGCGCTGCAGCGGGCAGAAGTATGTGTACCCACAGCAGCGCCCCCTCACTTCTCCTCTCTTGCTGAACTAGGAAGAAAAGGTTAGGGG
The DNA here is from genome assembly GCF_035609145.1 of Eleutherodactylus coqui. Taxonomy (NCBI): domain Eukaryota; kingdom Metazoa; phylum Chordata; class Amphibia; order Anura; family Eleutherodactylidae; genus Eleutherodactylus; species Eleutherodactylus coqui. The sequence continues at coordinate 268,261,797 of NC_089841.1, read as the reverse complement.
AGCATTGGAGGAAGATCCCGGATGTACACACTGCCGTTAGTAGGAGCATCCGGCCGCGGTGCAGCAGAGCGATTACCAGCCGGGAAGCCATGGCACCCTGACCGGTAATCACTATAATGGTGGCCAGACGTCCCGAAAGTGGGACAAAAGTGGGACAGATGTTCCCGAAAGCGGGAGAGATGGCTTTCCCACTGGGGTCATGGCGGAAAGCGGGACTGTCCCACCTAAATCAGGACATTTGGTCACCTTACCTAAATGCACATGTACAACATCCGCTTTATCCAGTTGCATGGGGTAGATGAAAGTCAATGGCAATCTTTCTCCATCCCACAGAACTGAATGCAGTGGTGGACCCCCATGTGCCGCGTTCCATCACATAGTAACATACATAGTAACATAGTATGTAAGGCTGAATGAAGACAATGTCCATCTAGTCCAGCCTGTCTATCCTCCTGTGTTGATCCAGAGGAAGGCAAAAAAAACCAAGGCCAGAAACCAATTTAGCCCTTTTGGGGAAAAAATTCCTTCCCGACTCCCTAATGGCAATCAGACTGTTCCCTGGATCAACCCCTAATAGTTCCTACCTGCCTGTATACCCGGATTAACAATTAAACTAAGACTTGTATCCTATAATGTCCTTCCTCTCCAGAAAGACATCAAGTCCCCTTTTAAACTCCTCTATGGATTTTGCCATCACCACTTCCTCAGGCAGAGAGTTCCACAGTCTCACTGCTCTTACAGTAAAGAATCCCCTTCTATGTTGGTGATGAAACCTACTTTCCTCTAATCGTAGCGGATGTCCTCTTGTTACCGTCGTGGTCCTGGGTGTAAACAGATCTTGGGAGAGATCCTTGTATTGTCCCCTCATGTACTTTTACATGGTTATTTGATCGCCCCTTAGCCATCTTTTTTCTAAAGTAAATAATCCCAGTTTTGATGCCTCTCTGGGTATTCCAGTCCCGTCATTCCATGTATTAGTTTAGTCACCCTTCTTTGAACCCCCTCAAGCACTGTAACATCTTTCCTGAGCACCGGTGACCAGAACTGTACGCAGTATTCCAGACGCGTTTTGGCCACATTGTAACAATTTTAAAGGATCTGCATCTTGGATTATAACAGTTCTTTGTCAGCGAAGGGTAAATTCACATCTGCGCTCAGGACGCCGTTATGGGAGCTGGAAAATGGAATCCCCGGGATGAACGGATCCGTCATAACTGTGCCGACCGGACCCCGCTGACTGTAATGGGGTCCGCCCGCTTCCTGCACCCGTCCAGGATTTATACTATCTGCTTGTGCAACTTTTTCATCTGGTATTTCACGCTGGATCTGCACTGGAGCCACCAAGGCGGGTGAGTAGGGCCTGAGCCGCAGCAGAGCTGCCCCCTCGGTCAGCAACGTTGTGGGATTCGCTGTCCTGGCATTCCGCATGTCTAAGGGCGGCTTCACGAGAGTGTAATTGGCAGCGTGCCACCTATAGGAGACAGGTGTGTGGCGCATAGCAAGCATGCAGTGACATCTTGCTCTTGCTGGGTGCCGATCATCTTGGCGTGTAAGCGTGCGTAATATGTGACAAGATAGAATATGCTCTGATCTTCATTGTGCACATACTTGGCGCAATATGTGGGAGCAGCAACATGGCCGTCCATGGCAGACCGGTAGACAATGTATGTGTGAGTGTACCAAAGGAGGACGTATTCTACTGCACCTCTGTTGAGTATTCCGCCCCGCTTGACGTTTCTGGACAACATCGCTGAAGATCCAAAAAGGAAACAACAAGAGAACAAGTTGTAAAATATGGAACGCTTCACGAATTTGCGTGTCATCCTTGCGCAGGGGCCATGCTAATCTTCTCTGTATCGTTCCAATTTTAGTATATGTGCTGCCGAAGCGAGCACGATCCTGTAGAGGGCGCTGGTGGTATATAAGGTCCATAAGGTAGAGAACTGTAAGCTTATAGTGAGGTCGGTCACAATGTCGGTCTGACTCCGTAGTCTGTGCGTCTTTATGGGATTCTCAGTCACATCTGACATCTTTTTGTCAGAAAATTCACTTTTAATTCCAAGAACAAGGAGCGCGGCGCCTCCCGCAGTGCATCATGGGAGCTAGAATTATGCAAATGTTTCTGACGTCATAAGAAAGCACCGCCCAGCTTGGTGAAGCGCTGTGACTTGCGGTGGACAGCTAAGCGCCCCCTGTTGTCCGCGCTGCCGCCCGGGCTTCATCTTCTAATATATACTACATCAATATGAGATTGTTGGTTTGGGGTCTCCATACGGAGGGGCTCATTCTAGTGGGGTCTTAACCAACCCTCTCCGTCCGCAGCGGCTCGCACTTCATCCTGCCGGCCTCCAGTCATGGCGCTTGTTGTGCCGCCATCTTTACCGCGTTCTGTGGACAGGCCTCAGATTATGGCACTCTGGATGGAAGCCCCCCAGGGGTCCGTAAGAGCGGCCCTCGGGGGGCTGCAGACCAATGCGGACTGACGAGGAGGGGGACCCCGCGGATGGGTGGTCTTCAGTCACTCGGACTATGAAAGATAATGTATAGAGATGAGCGAGCACCAAAATGCTCGGGTGCTCGTTACTGGAGTCGAACTTTCAGTGATGCTCGAGAGTTCGTTTCGAGTAACGAACCCCATTGAAGTCAATGGGTGACTCGAGCATTTTTGTATATCGCCGATGCTCGCTAAGGTTTTCATTTGTGAAAATCTGCAAAACACAAGAAAGTGATGGAAACGACACAGAAACGAATAGGGCAGGCGAGGAGCTACATTTTGGGCTGCATCTCAAGTTCACAGGTCCCACTATTAAGCCACAATAGCGGCAAGAGTGAGACCTCCCCCCCCACTGTCAGTGTAAAGATCGTTCTCCTCTGCCACAGCTGTAACAGCTGTGGCAGAGAAGAACGATGTTAGCCCATTGAATTCAATGGAGCCGGCAATACAGCCGACTCCATTGAAAGCAATGGGCTGCCGGCGATCGCGGGATGAATTGTCGGGAAGAGCTTAAATATTCATTTACTCAAAAAATTCATGAATGGGTGTGAGTGAGGGATGCCTCTGATTGGTCAGGCTGTGACCAATCAGAGGCATCTCATTCAGCAGGCGGGGATTTTAAATCCCCGGCTGCTGAATACTACTCACAGCTGTTCAGAGCAGTTCAGAAGAACTGCAGCCTGCCGCACTGAACTCCGTCTGCCGGGACCAGGTGAGAATGTATATATTTTTTATTTTTACACATTTCTGGATGAATTGCAGGGAAGGGCTTATATATTTAACCCCTTCCCGACAATTCATCCCGCGATCGCCGGCAGCCCATTGCTTTCAATGGAGTCGGCTGTATTGCCGGCTCCATTGAATTCAATGGTCAGTGCTCGTTTAATCGAGACGAGTACCGCGTGGTGCTCGTCTCGAGTAACGAGCATCCCGAGCACCCTAATACTCGAACGAGCATCAAGCTCGGACGAGTATGCTCGCTCATCTCTAATAATGTACCAAGTGGTCAGAACCCACAGGAACATCTCCCCCCCCCCCCCCCACACAGAGGGAGATATATATATATATATATATATATATATATATATATATATATAGTCACTGTCAGTAACATCCTCCCCCCCCCCACACACACAGAGGTAGTATATATATATACTGTAGTCACTGCAGTAACATCTCCCCCCCCCCCCCTATCCTTCAGGAGGAGATATGCACACACGTTGTCAGTAACATGCCTCCCCTAGAAGGAGTATATATATATATATATATATATATATATATATATATATATATATAGTACATATAGATATATCCACTCATCAGTAGCATCCATCCTATAGAAGGAATATGTATATATATATATATATATATAGTCACACACAGTCAATAACATCCCACCTAGGAGTACATATACACACTCATTGTAAGTAGCATCCCTTCTCTAGAAGCAGTATACACAAACATACACTCATTGTCGTAACATCCTTCCCCTATAAGGAATATATATATATATACTAGAGATGAGCGAGCACCAAAATGCTCGGGTGCTCGTTACTCGAGACAAATTTTTCGCGATGCTCGAGGGTTTGTTTCGAGTAACGAACCCCATTGAAGTCAATGGGCGACCCGAGCATTTTTGTATATCAGATACTGAGGAAAAACATATGTTCCCCATTTTGCATAGTTCTCTGCGTTACCCAGGAAACCCCACGTGGAGGCAACCATGCGACGCTTCCTTCATATAAAATGACATCAGGAAGTGAGAGAATTAGATTACATACATGAAATTGGGACACTAATTCTTTTGCGCTTAGAATTGAATAATCGAGTTGGGACCCATTAGCTTTTCATACTTTGGACACAATCAATGCTTGTGCCAAATTTCATGTTTCTATGACATTGGAAAGTGAGAGATTTAGATTATGTACATAAAATTTCGATGCCAATTCTTTTGTGCTAGAATTGAATAATCGAGTTGGGACCGAATTACTTTTCCTATTTTAGAGATAATCTATGCTTGTGCCAAATTTCATGTTTCTAGGACATCGGGAAGTTGGAGAACTTTTGACGAGTCAGTGAGGGCTTTCGTCTTTATATCTATAGATATATATATACACACATACACACACACACATTGTCATTCCTCCCCTAGAAGGCCGACAGCGCTGCTAGCAAGCACACCGCTTGCAGCAGAGAAAGGAGTGCATCAGGGAGCTTACACATCAGAAGGACGACAGCGAAGAAAGCGGCTAGCCGAGACAGGAGCCCAGCCAATCAGCAGCTGTGGGCATACCCTATACCTCCCCCAGGACAATCCCAGTGGCTTTAGCATTTTTCTCCCCTGTCCCCCTGCACATACAGGACCTCCAAAACACCTTTGGAATTGTGTCACCCCCAGGCATCCTGTTGTCCTATCCAGCCGAACTGATTAAGGGGCTCGTCCCCGAAACGCGTTTTCAATTGCTGTTTTTTTATTTTGTGAAATAATAAAAAAGAAGTGCTTTCACCATCACCTATTGGACCTTTATCTTCATCTTCTAGTAGCTTAGAGGGTTGCGCCTCCATACCAGTATTTTTCTATATCCTTTTTGCTACACTCACGCCCACCCTGGTGGAGCGTCATCTCATTGGCAGCACCTCCACCATTCAAAATACTCAATCATTGGAAACACTTTGTACTCCAGAAATATTCCACCACCCTCACTGGGTCTTGCTCCACCCTCCTTTTTCATCTCTTTTACTCAGTAGTAATAATGTTCTCCATAGTGGCCCCAGTATTAATAGAGACCCCCACAGTGGTCTCAGAAGTAATAGTGTCCCCCGCAGTGGCTTCAGAAGTAACAGTCACCACCACAGTTACCTTAGTAGTAATACTGTCCCCCACAGAAGCCTCAGTAGTAATGGTGTCCCCCACAGTGGCCTCAGTAGTAATGGTGTCCCCCACAGTGGCTTCAGTAGTAACAGTGACTCCCACACTGGCCTCAGTAGTAATAGTGTCCTCCACAGTGGCTTCAGTACTAATAGTGTCCCCCGGAGTGGCCCTAGTAGCAATAGTGTCCTCCACAGTGGTCTCAGAAGTAACAGTGACCGCCACAGTGTTCTCAAAAGTATTACTGTTCCTGACAGTGGCCTCATTCGAATAGTGTGGTGCACAGTGGCCTCAGTAGTAAAAGTGTCCTCTACAGAGGCCTCAGTGGAAATAGTGACTCCCATAGTGGCCTCAGTAGTAATAGTGATTCCCACAGTGGCCTCAGTAGTAAAAGTGTCCCACACAGTGGCCTCAATAATAATAGTGTCCCAAACAGTGGCCCCAGTAGTAATAGAGATCACACAGTGGCCTCAGTAGTAATAATGTCCTCCATAGTGGCCCCAGTAGTAATAGAGACCCCCACAGTGGCCTCAGTTGTAATGCCAACCCCGACAGTGGCCTCAGTAGTAATAGTGTTCCCCATAGTGGCCTTAATAGTAATAGTGTTCCTCACCTTGGCCTCAGTAGTAATAGTGTTCCCACAAAGGCTTCTGTAATAATAGTGTAGCCTACAGTAGCCCTTAGTAGTAATAGTGTCCCCCACCTTGGCCTCAGTATTAAAACTGACACCACAGTGGCCTCGGTAGTAGTGCTGTCCCCCACAGCATCCCCAGTAGTAATAGTGCCTCCCACAGTATCCTCAGTAGAAGTAGTGACTCCCACAGTGGTCAACGTAGTAATAGTTTCCTTCACAGTGGCCTCAAAAGTAACAGTGACCACCACAGTGACCTCAGTAGTAATACTGTCCCCCACTGTGACATCAGTAGTAATACTTCCCCCCCCACAGTGGCCTCAGTAGTAACAGTGACTCTCACAGTGGCCCCAGTAGTAATAGTGTCCCCCACAGTGGCCTCAGTAGTAAAAGTGTCCCCCACAGTGGCCTCAATAGTAATAGCGTCCCAAACAGTGGCCCCAGTTGTAATAGAGATCACACAGTGGCCTCAGTAGTAATAGTGTCCCGCTCAGAGGCTTCAGTAGCAACAGTGTCCCACAGTGGCCCCAGTAGTAATAGTGTCCCCCACAGTGGCCCCAGTAGTAATAGTGTCCCCCACAGTGGCCTCAGTAGTAAAAGTGTCCCCCACAGTGGCCTCAATAGTAATAGTGTCCCAAACAGTGGCCCCAGTAGTATTAGAGGTCACACAGTGGCCTCAGTAGTAATAATGTCCTCCATAGTGGTCCCAGTAGTAATTGAGACCCCCACAGTGGCCTCAGTTGTAATGCCAACCCCGACAGTGGCCTCAGAAGTAATAGTGTTCCCCATAGTGGCCTTAATACTAATAGTGTTCCTCACCTTGGCCTCAGTAGTAATAGTGTTCCCACAAAGGCTTCTGTAATAATAGTGTAGCCTACAGTAGCCCTTAGTAGTATTAGTGTCCCCCACCTTTGCCTCAGTATTAAAACTGACACCACAGTGGCCTCGGTAGTAGTGCTGTCCCCCACATCATCCCCAGTAGTAATAGTGCCTCCCACAGTATCCTCAGTAGAAGTAGTGACTCCCACAGTGGTCAACGTAGTAATAGTTTCCTTCACAGTGGCCTCAAAAGTAACAGTGACCACCACAGTGACCTCAGTAGTAATACTGTCCCCCACAGTGACATCAGTAGTAATACTCCCCCCCCCACAGTGGCCTCAGTAGTAACAGTGACTCCCACAGTGGCCTCAGTAGCATTAGTGTCCTCCACAGTGGCCTTAGTACTAATAGTTTCCCCCAGAGTGGCCTCAGTAGTACTAGTGTCCCCCACAGTGACCTCAGTAGTAATAGAGATCACACAGCGGCCTTAGTAGTAATAGTGTCCCGCTCAGAGGCTTCAGTAGCAACACTGGCCCACAGTGGCCCCAGTAGTAATAGTGTCCCCCACAGTGGCCCCAGTAGTAATAGTATCCCCCACAGTGGCCCCAGTAGTAATAGTGTCCCCCACAGTGGCCCCAGTAGTAATAGTGTCCCCCACAGTGGCCTCAGTGGTAATAATGTCCCCCACAGTTGCGCCAGTAGTAATTGTGGCCCCCGTAGTAATAGTGTCCCCCACAGTGGCCCTAGTAGTAATAGTGTCCCCGACAGTGGCCTCAGTAGTAATAGTGTTCCCCACAGTGGCCCCAGTAGTAATAGTGTCGCCCACAGTGGCCTCAGTAGTAATAGTGTCCCCCACAGTGGCCTCAGTAGTAATAATGTCCCCCACAGTGGCCCCAGTAGTAATAGTGGCCCCCGTAGTAATAGTGTCCCCCACAGTGGTCCTAGTAGTAATAGTGTCCCCGACTGTGGCCTCAGTAGTAATAGTGTCCCCCACAGTGGCCCTAGTAGTATTGTTTACCCCCACAGTGGCCTCAGTAGTAATGTGACGCCCATAGCGGCCCTCAGTGGTAATGCTGACCCCAATGTTGGCCTCCATAGTATATTCCTGACCGACACAGTGGCCCTCAGTAGTAATAGTGTCCCCCACAGTGGCCTCAGTAGTAATAGTGACCCCCATTGTTGTCCCAGTAGTGATAGTGTCCCTCACAGTGGTCTCAGTAGTTAAAGTGACCTTAGAAGTGGCCTCAGTAGCGTTTCCCACAGTGGACTCATTACTATTAGTGTCCCTCACAGTGACTTAAGTAGTAATTGTGTTCCCTACAGTGGGCTTAGTAGTTATAGTGACCCCCACAGTGGCCTTAATAGTAATGTTGACCCCAACAGTAGCCCTCAGTTGTAATAATGTTCCCACAGTGGCCTCACTAGTAATATTGTCCCCTATATCAGCCCCAGTAGTAATAGTGACCCCCACAATGGCTTCAGTACTAATACCATTCCCCACAGTTGCCTTAGTTGTAATATTGTTCCCCACAGTGGCCACAGTAGTAATAGTGGCTCTAGTATTAATATTGACCCCCATAGTGGCCTCAGTAGTAATAGTATCTCCCACAATGACCCTTAGCTTTAATAGTGTTCCCCACAGTGGCCCTTAGTAGTAATAGTGTCCCCCACAATTGACTCAGTAGTAATAGTGACCCCTGATGGTGGTTTCAATAGTAATGCTGACCCCAACAGTGGCCCCCAATAGTAATAGTTTTCCATACATTGTCCCTCCGTAGTAGAACTATTCCCCCAAATATCCTCAGTAGTAATGCTGACCCCACACTGTGGTCTCAGTATAAGGCTGACCCCAGCAGTGGTCTTCAGTAGTAATAGTGATTGCCACAGTGGCCTCTGTAGTATCATTCACTGCCACAGGGGCCTTAGTAGTAATGCTGACCCCACAGTGGCCCTTTGTAGTAATAGTGTTACCCACAGTGGCCCTTAGTAGTAAGATTGTCCCCAACAGTAGCCTCAGAATTGCTTACCCCCACAATGGCCTTCGTAGTAATGCTGACCCTGACACTGGCCTCCGTAGCATTGCTGACCAACACAGTGGTCGTCAGAAGTTGTAGTGGTCCCCACAGTGGCCTCAGTAGTAATAATGACCGCCACAGTGGCCTCAGTAGCAATAGTGATTCCCACAGTGGCCCTTAGTAGTAATAGTGATCACCACAGTGGTCCTTGGTAGTAACAGTGTCCCCTACAGTCGCCCTCAGTAGTAATGCTGACCACAACGATTGCTGTCGGTAGTGATAATGTTTTCCACAGTTGCCCCAGTAGTAATAGTGTGCCCCACAGTGGCCTCAGTAGTAATAATGACCCCCACAGTGGCCACAGTAGTAATCATGTCCACCACAGTAGCCCCAGTAGTGATAGTGTCCTTCACAGTTGTCCCAGTAGTAATAGTGACCCCCACAGTGGCCTTAGTAGCAACAGCGTTCCCCACAGTGGACTCATTATTAATAGTGTTCCTCACAGTGGCCTCAGTAGTAATGGTGTCCTCCACAGCGGCTCCAGTAGTAATAGTGTCGCCCACAGTGGCCTTAGTAGTAATATTGACTCCCACAGTGGCCTCAGTAGTAATAGTGCCCCCCACAGTGACCTCAGTAGTTATTATTGTCCTCCACAGTGGCCTCAGTACTAATAGTGTCTCCCACAGTGGGCTTAGTAGTTATAGTGACCCCCAGCAGCCTTCAGTTGTAATAGTGTTTGTCATAGTGTTCCCCACAGTGGCCCCAGTAATAATACCGTCCCCCACAGTGGCCCCAGTAGTAATATTGTTCCGCACAGTAGCCCCACTAGTAATAGTGGCCCTAGCATTAATATTGACCCCCACAGTTGCCTCAGTAGTAATAGTATCTCCCACAATGACCCTTAGCTTTAATAGTGTTCCCCACAGTGGCCCTTAGTACTAATAGTGTCCCCCACAGTGGCCCTCAGTAGTAATACTATCCTCCCAAATGTCCTCAGTAGTAATGCTGAACCCCTACCGTGGCCTCAATATAATGCTGACCCCAACAGTGGCTTCAGTAGTAATAGTGACTGCCACAGTGGCCTCAGTAGTGTAATTTACTGCCACAGGGGCCTTAGTAGTAATGCTGACCCCCATAGTGGCACTTCGTAGTAATAGTGTTCCCCACATTGGCTCTCAGAATTAAAAGTGTCCCCCACACTGGCTCTTAGTAGTAAGATTGTCCCCAACAATGGCCTCAGAAGTAATGCTTACTCCAACATTTGCCTCCCTAGTATTGCTGACCGACACAGTGGCCTCAGTAGTAATAGTAACTGCCACAGTGGCCTCAATAGTAATAGTGATCTCCACATTGGCCCTTAGTAGTAATAGTGATCAGCACAGTAGCCCTTAGTAGTAATAGTGTCTTCCACAGTTTCACTTAGTGGTAATAGTGTCCCCCACAGTGGCCCTCAGTACTAATGCTGACCCCAACAATGGACCTCAGTAGTAATAGTTTTCTCCACAGTTGTCTTAGTAGTAATAGTGTCCCCCACAGTGGCCTCAGTAGCAATAGTGTCCCCCACAGTGGCCTCAGTAGTAATAGTGTCCCCTACAGTGGCCCTAGTAGTAATAGTGTCCCACACAGAGGCCTCAGTAGTAACAGTGACCCCCATAGTGGCCTCAGTGCTAATGCTGACCAACGCAGTGGCCTTAGTAGTAATTCTGACCCCTGCAGTGGCCTCATTAGTAATAATGACCTCCACAGTGGCTCCAGTAGTAATAGTGTCGCCCACAGTGGCCTTAGTAGTATTATTGACTCCCACAGTGGCCTCAGTAGTAATAGTGCCCCCCACAGTGGCCTCAGTAGTTCTTTTTGTCCCCCACAGTGGCCTCAGTACTAATAGTGTCTCCCACAGTGGGCTTAGTAGACCCCCAGTAGCCTTCAGTTGTAATAGTGTTTGTCATAGTGTTCCCCACAGTGGCTCCAGTAATAATACTGTCCCCCACAGTGGCCCCAGTAGTAATATTGTTCCGCACAGTAGCCTCACTAGTAATAGTGGCCCCAGCATTAATAATGACCCCCACAGTGGCCACAGTAGTAATCATGTCCGCCACAGTAGCCCCAGTAGTGATAGTGTCCCTCACAGTTGTCCCAGTAATAATAGTGACCCCCACAGTGGCCTTAGTAGCAACAGTGTTCCCCACAGTGGACTTATTATTAATAGTGTTCCTCACAGTGGCCTCAGTAGTAATGGTGTCCTCCACAGTGGCTCCAGTAGTAATAGTGTCGCCCACAGTGGCCTTAGTAGTATTATTGACTCCCACAGTGGCCTCAGTAGTAATAGTGCCCCCCACAGTGGCCTCAGTAGTTATTATTGTCCCCCACAGTGGTCTCAGTACTAATAGTGTCTCCCACAGTGGGCTTAGTAGACCCCCAGTAGCCTTCAGTTGTAATAGTGTTTGTCATAGTGTTCCCCACAGTGGCTCCAGTAATAATACTGTCCCCCACAGTGGCCCCAGTAGTAATATTGTTCCGCACAGTAGCCTCACTAGTAATAGTGGCCCTAGCATTAATAATGACCCACACAGTGGCCACAGTAGTAATCATGTCCGCCACAGTAGCCCCAGTAGTGATAGTGTCCCTCACAGTTGTCCCAGTAATAATAGTGACCCCCACAGTGGCCTTAGTAGCAACAGTGTTCCCCACAGTGGACTCCTTATTAATAGTGTTCCTCACAGTGGCCTCAGTAGTAATGGTGTCCTCCACAGTGGCTCCAGTAGTAATAGTGTCGCCCACAGTGGCCTTAGTAGTATTATTGACTCCCACAGTGGCCTCAGTAGTAATAGTGCCCCCCACAGTGGCCTCAGTAGTTATTATTGTCCCCCACAGTGGTCTCAGTACTAATAGTGTCTCCCACAGTGGGCTTAGTAGACCCCCAGTAGCCTTCAGTTGTAATAGTGTTTGTCATAGTGTTCCCCACAGTGGCCCCAGTAATAATACTGTCCCCCACAGTGGCCCCAATAGTAATATTGTTCCGCACAGTAGCCCCAGTAGTAATAGTGGCCCTAGCATTAATATTGACCCCCACAGTTGCCTCAGTAGTAATAGTATCTCCCACAATGACCCTTAGCTTTAATAGTGTTCCCCACAGTGGCCCTTAGTACTAATAGTGTCCCCCACAGTGGCCCTCAGTAGTAATACTATCCTCCCAAATGTCCTCAGTAGTAATGCTGAACCCCTACCGTGGCCTCAATATAATGCTGACCCCAACAGTGGCTTCAGTAGTAATAGTGACTGCCACAGTGGCCTCAGTAGTGTAATTTACTGCCACAGGGGCCTTAGTAGTAATGCTGACCCCCATAGTGGCACTTCGTAGTAATAGTGTTCCCCACATTGGCTCTCAGAATTAAAAGTGTCCCCCACACTGGCTCTTAGTAGTAAAATTGTCCCCAACAATAGCCTCAGTAGTAATGCTGACTCCAACATTTGCCTCCCTAGTAATGCTGACCGACACAGTGGCCTCAGTAGTAATAGTAACTGCCACAGTGGCCTCAATAGTAATAGTGATCTCCACATTGGCCCTTAGTAGTAATAGTGATCAGCACAGTAGCCCTTAGTAGTAATAGTGTCTTCCACAGTTTCACTTAGTGGTAATAGTGTCCCCCACAGTGGCCTCAGTAATAGTAGTGACTCCCACAGTCGCCCTCAGTACTAATGCTGACCCCAACAATGGACCTCAGTAGTAATAGTTTTCTCCACAGTTGTCTTAGTAGTAATAGTGTCCCCCACAGTGGCCTCAGTAGCAATAGTGTCCCCCACAGTGGCCTCAGTAGTAATAGTGTCCCCTACAGTGGCCCTAGTAGTAATAGTGTCCCACACAGAGGCCTCAGTAGTAATAGTGACCCCCATAGTGGGCTTAGTAGACCCCCAGTAGCCTTCAGTTGTAATAGTGTTTGTCATAGTGTTCCCCACAGTGGCTCCAGTAATAATACCGTCCCCCACAGTGGCGCCAGTAGTAATAGTGATCACCACAGTAGCCCTTAGTAGTAATAGTGTCTTCCACAGTTTCACTTAGTGGTAATAGTGTCCCCCACAGTGGCCTCAGTAATAGTAGTGACTCCCACAGTCGCCCTCAGTACTAATGCTGACCCCCACAATGGACCTCAGTAGTAATAGTTTTCTCCACAGTTGTCTTAGTAGTAATAGTGTCCCCCACAGTGGCCTCAGTAGCAATAGTGTCCCCCACAGTGGCCTCAGTAGTAATAGTGTCACCTACAGTGGCCCTAGTAGTAATAGTGTCCCCCACAGTGGCCTCAGTACTAATAGTGTCTCCCACAGTGGGCTTAGTAGACCCCCAGTAGCCTTCAGTTGTAATAGTGTTTGTCATAGTGTTCCCCACAGTGGCTCCAGTAATAATACCGTCCCCCACAGTGGCGCCAGTAGTAATATTGTTCCGCACAGTAGCCCCACTAGTAATAGTGGCCCTAGCATTAATATTGACCCCCACAGTTGCCTCAGTAGTAATAGTATCTCCCACAATGACCCTTAGCTTTAATAGTGTTCCCCACAGTGGCCCTTAGTACTAATAGTGTCCCCCACAGTGGCCCTCAGTAGTAATACTATCCTCCCAAATGTCCTCAGTAATAATGCTGAACCCCTACCGTGGCCTCAGTATAATGCTGACCCAACAGTGGCTTCAGTAGTAATAGTGACTGCCACAGTGGCCTCAGTAGTGTAATTTACTGCCACAGGGGCCTTAGTAGTAATGCTGACCCCCATAGTGGCACTTCGTAGTAATAGTGTTCCCCACATTGGCCCTCAGAATTAAAAGTGTCCCCCACACTGGCTCTTAGTAGTAAGATTGTCCCCAACAATGGCCTCAGTAGTAATGCTGACTCCAACATTTGCCTCCCTAGTAATGCTGACCGACACAGTGGCCTCAGTAGTAATAGTAACCGCCATAGTGGCCTCAATAGTAATAGTGATCTCCACATTGGCCCTTAGTAGTAATAGTGATCACCACAGTAGCCCTTAGTAGTAATAGTGTCTTCCACAGTTTCACTTAGTGGTAATAGTGTCCCCCACAGTGGCCTCAGTAATAGTAGTGACTACCACAGTCGCCCTCAGTACTAATGCTGACCCCAACAATGGACCTCAGTAGTAATAGTTTTCTCCACAGTTGTCTTAGTAGTAATTGTGTCCCCCACAGTGGCCTCAGTAGCAATAGTGTCCCCCACAGTGGCCTCAGTAGTAATAGTGTCCCCTACAGTGGCCCTAGTAGTAATAGTGTCCCACACAGAGGCCTCAGTAGTAATAGTGACCCCCATAGTGGCCTCAGTACTAATGCTGACCAACACAGTGGCCTTAGTAGTAATTCTGACCCCTGCAGTGGCCTCATTAGTAATAATGACCTCCACAGTGGCTCCAGTAGTAATTGTGTTGCCCACAGTGGCCTTAGTAGTATTATTGACTCCCACAGTGGCCTCAGTAGTAATAGTGCCCCCCACAGTGGCCTCAGTAGTTCTTATTGTCCCCCACAGTGGCCTCAGTACTAATAGTGTCTCCCACAGTGGGCTTAGTAGACACCCAGTAGCCTTCAGTTGTAATAGTGTTTGTCATAGTGTTCCCCACAGTGGCTCCAGTAATAATACCGTCCCCCACAGTGGCCCCAGTAGTAATATTGTTCCGCACAGTAGCCCCACTAGTAATAGTGGCCCTAGCATTAATATTGACCCCCACAGTTGCCTCAGTAGTAATAGTATCTCTCACAATGACCCTTAGCTTTAATAGTGTTCCCCACAGTGGCCCTTAGTACTAATAGTGTCCCCCACAGTGGCCCTCAGTAGTAATACTATCCTCCCAAATGTCCTCAGTAATAATGCTGACCCCCTACCGTGGCCTCAGTATAATGCTGACCCCAACAGTGGCTTCAGTAGTAATAGTGACTGCCACAGTGGCCTCAGTAGTGTAATTTACTGCCACAGGGGCCTTAGTAGTAATGCTGACCCCCATAGTGGCACTTCGTAGTAATAGTGTTCCTCACATTGGCCCTCAGTATTAAAAGTCTCCCCCACACTGGCTCTTAGTAGTAAGATTGTCCCCAACAATGGCCTCAGTAGTAATGCTGACTCCAACATTTGCCTCCCTAGTAATGCTGACTGACACAGTTGCCTCAGTAGTAATAGTAACCGCCATAGTGGCCTCAATAGTAATAGTGATCTCCACATTGGCCCTTAGTAGTAATAGTGTCTTCCACAGTTGCACTTAGTGATAATAGTGTCCCCCACAGTGGCCTCAGTAATAGTAGTGACTCCCACAGTGGCCCTCAGTAGTAATGCTGACCCCAACAATGAACCTCAGTAGTAATAGTGTTCTCCACAGTTGTCTTAGTAGTAATAGTGTCCCCCACAGTGGCCTCAGTAGCAATAGTGTGCCCTACAGTGGCCCTAGTAGTAATAGTGTCCCACACAGAGGCCTCAGTAGTAATAGTGACCCCCATAGTGGCCTCAGTACTAATGCTGACCAACACAGTGGCCTTAGTAGTAATTCTGACCCCTGCAGTGGCCTCATTAATAATAATGACCTCCACAGTGGCCCTCAGTTCTAATAGCGACCCCCACAGTGGCCCTTAGTAATAATAGTGACCCCCACAGTGACTTCAGTAGTGCTGCTGCACCCCACAGTGCCCTTGGCAATAATTGTGTCCCCCCACAGTGACATTGGTAGTAATAGTGACCACCACAGTGATATCGGTAGTAATACACCATCACTGTGACCTCAGTAGTAATAGTGACCCACACAGTGGCCTCAGTACTAATACTATTACAACTGGAGCTCATATAGGGGACACTATTACTAATAGTCTCTCCTATATCAGCCCTAATAGTAACAGTGAACCCCATGGTAGCCCCAGTAGTAATAGAGCCCCCCATATACTTACCTTCTCCTTGTCTTCTGAGCGCCACTGCTCCTTTTCTCAGTGCTGCAGCTGGCGGAAGTATGTGTTGGGGGGTCTGGAACGCAGACCGAAATGCGAATGTTGCCTGTATCCAAATTAAGAGGAAATATTATATAGAGTACTCATAGAGAACCATAATAAACCACTACACAGACCGTCTAGTGATCAGAATGAATTCTAGTTTATTTTCGAAGATTGCTAGTTTTTATGCAAGATGAAAAGAAGGCGTTTCCAAATGTCACCTGATGCCCGGTTTCAAAGTACTCTTGGTGACCAAACCCTCATTCCAACAGATTACAACATGGCTGTACATCAAAAGCCTTCCAAACAAAAGGTATCAGCAAAACTGTTTGAAGTGTACACAAAACAGTTACATGTGATAATAAAGGTTGACTCCTGGCTGTCTAAGTACCTTGTTAATTATATTTCTTGTTTGGGAAGAAATGTAATCTTCAAGGTCCATCAACAATTTGCACATCAAAAGAGGGGGGCATTGTCTCCAGTTTACACATAGACAAAACTGGTTCAGCCACCTACTTGGAAGTCAGTACAAAGTTGGGATTCAGTAAGATAGCTTAATAAAATCTAATTAATCATACATTTAGTATTCTAAAATCAATATTCAAATAAACGCTTGAATATACCTTTTTACATATGATTCTATATCCAAATTCTGCTAGCAACTTCCGGAATGTTTTACATATTTTTCATTTCCATAATACATAACATTATATAACCAAATAACTAATGTCATATTTATTACACTGTTTCCTTATCTTTCTTAGGTTAGGTTATTAAAAATATTGATTGACCCCTATCATTCCCCCATTTGGACATCAGAGCCACCATTATCTCCTGGTTCTGTCACCCGTATGTGCCGGGTCCCCAGGTAGGAATGGTGCACTCTATGTCCATCAAGATATTTAAACAAATGACATAATATCAGATATTGCAAGTCAATCAAGTTTACAATACAGTAATCTTAGATTTATCAACATCAATATCATTGTGTACTTTTGAGTATATGTCTCGAAGAGTCTCTACAGGAGTGGGGACAGATAATAGACAAGTCCGCAAAATGTCCTCTCCACTCCTGAAGTTGGGCATACACATGTGGGGAATATTTGCCCATCCAGTCCATCGCTTCTCCATGTGGATCGTTCGTAGTGGTGTTCCCCAATAAGAAGACAGTCCAATAAGACAAAATGCAAAAGTCAAAATGTCCAGTACCTCCCCCACCCAAACAACGCCGGGATCCCACCCATCACTTTTCCTCTGGCTTGGGAACTTTCTTGCAGTGGGAGGCATGTATCCACTTTTACAGAAGTAGGCGTTGACAACAGAACTTGGTATGGTCCTCAAACCTTGGGCCCAAGGCCTTTATTACGTGTCTTTTTGCGACCACCCAGTCTCCAGGCTGCAAGAAATGAGTCCCCTCTAGGTTGTCAGGGTCTGGAATTGGGGAAAACACTAGATCGGGTGTTATTTTCAGTTTACGACATAGTTCTTGTACATATTCAATAACCTTATCACATCCCTGCTGTAGGGCCTGTGGATGGTACAGGCCTAATCTTGGCATAGAGCCAAACACTTCTTTTAACTTAAGCGTACCGTTTTAGTTCTTTCAACTCTGCGGGTGGTATGGAGTGTGAAACGTTTGTTCCACCCCAAGGGCTGACATCACCTCTCGCATCACTTCACCTGTAAATTGTGTACCTCCGTCACTCTCAATTGTCTCTGGTACCCCAAATCTACATACAAGTTCTGACACAAGTTTAGTCACTGTACATTGTGTGGTGGCTTTGAACAGGTCCACGCACACAAGGACGTACTCATACCTGCCTGATTTGGGAAGCCGGATGTAATCGATTTGTAATCTCTGAATAGGATACAGTGGTCTGGGTGTGCACTTCTGGGGGCAGAGTGCACACTTCACATGCCTTCACATATGCCTTCGCCAACCTGTCGAACCCTGGAGCATACCATACCTTGTCCACAACAGAAACCATGGCATTCCGAGAGGCATGCACTTTCCCGTGAGCTAGGACGGCGAGGTGGGGGTTGGCAGCCGCTGGTACATCAACTACGTCCCGTAGGACGCCAAATCCCAAATCAACAAGAGTGGTGGGACCAAGATCCAACTTACAGCACAAGGGGTCTTGCGTCCTGTCCAGGAGAGCTGCAGCCTTGGCTGCCCTATCCCTTGCTCTCTGGTGACTGCCCCTGCGTGTGTGCTTTAACCTTTATTATGGCCACCTGTCCTGGCAACATGATAGCTTAATGGGCTTGCCTTGTGCCGTGAGAAAGCTCCTGGACCGCCAGATGGGTCCATAATCGTGTGCAATACCAAAGGCATACCTGGAATCAGTGTAGATGTTAGCAGTGGTAGCTTTTTCAATCGTACAGGCCTCAGTTCCTGCGCTGACGTGTGGCGGCAGTGGTTTTTGTACAAGCATCTCATTCAGTGTGACTACTTCAAAACCTGTTACAAACCTTCCTTCGTCAGTCAGGTACCTAGATCCATCCACAAACATTTCAAGGTGGGGGTTTAGAAGGGGTTTGTCAGTGACATGTGCGAACCCAGCTGTCTCCTGCTCCATGAGCGCTGCACAATCATGCTGGTGTTCTGCGTCAAAGGCCTCCTCTTCATCATCAGTCAGAGAATTTGCAAAAAGCAAAGCTGGTTCTCTGTACTTACTCCCCCATTTGAATCAGTGTCACCTAATGGTAATAAGGTGGCCGGATTCAAAGTGGTGCAACGTTGAAATGAGACATTGGATGAAGAGTGTACTGCATGATCCATTTTGATCTGTCTAGCACGGGACAGATGTCTACGGCTTACCTGTGTCAGGATACCATGTATGTCATGTGGGGTGTAGATCACCATGGTGTGATCTAAGCTCTTTGCTTGCTTTGCAGCCGTTCTACTCTGATGGAGGAAACACAAAAGGCTTAGTGATGCATTGAGGTAACTGTTTGTGTCAGCAGTACATAAAAGAAAATAAAAATTAATCATCAACATATTACAAGAGGGCGGTGCCCTCGGGAATTGGTCAGGCATCTAATACCAGCTTCATGCATCTGGTGAACTGGTTTTGGGCTATTCTGAGCCCCTTTGTGGCAGCACTATCCAACAGTACTGCTTTCCTCTGAAATTAAATACAAACAAATACAGACAGTCTGTCGAGGTCCGTCTGACTGGTAGCCCAAAGGCTCGAAGGAACGACACTAAGAACTTGTTTCTCTGCGTGCGTAAGAGTAAAGACAGAAGAGGTGTCGCTAGGTCTGCTGCCATCCGACCGAAGGTCGGGTGACTTTCAGACCTGGGGTGTATACGAGCCTCACCGGACGGGTGAAATTCGATACAAGATCCCAAGGATCCCATCATTTCGGTTCCCAATATGCTTTCAGGACTTTCCAGCACAAGGAAGCGCATGAGGCATCGTGACCCTTTAAACATTACCTCTAGCGGTTCAGTTTCTGCCAGCTGAATCGGCACTCCTGAAACCCCTTGCACCAATTACTGCTAGACAATCAGGCTGGTATTCTATATATATATATATATATATATATATATATATATATATATATATATATATATATATATATATATATATATAAATAGATCAGAACCTTGTTGCAAAAAAAAAATTAAAAATTAAAAATTTAGAAATTGCTGACCTGCAATACCTGGATCAATTATGTCAGATGTCCAGTTCCTTGGGCTAAGCAATGACTCAGGAATTGGAGTTTGTCTTGGAGGTGACTTACTATTTGTCAGGACCTGCGGAAAGCTGAGTTTCTGCAGTAGCTATCAAGACAAATACATGAGCCGGATCTACCAAGAGAGCAGTTAGTTTACAAAACCTCCTCTGAACTGTCACCTGAGGTCTCAACCCGTAGCGATCCATCTGGTGAAAATTTGATGGATGCAGATAAGGCTTGTAAGATATCAGTACAAATAACAGAGACATAAATTACAACAAGGCAGAATAATCCACAAACATCTATCCACATTGAAATATGATATTCGTTAAGCAAATTCATTATTAATCTGATCCTGCCTGCAATGTCTCATCAAATTTGAGAAGAGAAAAAAAAAACTTTTCCTAACTGCCCAAGCTTCTCACCCCCCCCCCCTTTCAGAGAAGAGAAGGAGGAAACATTACGTACTTTTACATTATCTAGCTCCACCCCTTCGATGCTGGTCGTTTGCATGTCTCTCCTACAGAACATTCTCTCAGAGACAGTGCAGTACTAACAGCATTTAGCAGTGATATAGACGTCCAACCAATCACAGAACTGACATTTACACAAAAAGCAAAAATATATCTTAAAATCCCTATATTCTCTATTTTTAAGACCGTATAATTCACGTAATTCATTACAAGTTTCTTATTTCATCAGCGTCTGTCTTCCTTTCTATGACACTGAATTTTATCTCTCTATGAAACAGAACAATAGCTAAAATATTAATAAGCAACCAGAACATTCAGACTTTAAATATTAATCATTAGTAATGACCAAGAGGTATACTTCTCTGAGGATACGAATAGTTAAACACATAGAAAAGAAAACCTGCTAAGCGCTTCTAACAGCGCAACATTTTCTGCATTTTTAACCCTTATATCCTTAAAAGCCCCCACAGATGTGAGTGGGCTACAACTTTCTTAAACTTAGAAATTAGACATTACAAGAACACTAGGACGTACAACAAAGATTAGTTTACATAACAACAAGACTTACAAGACAAACAATAGTGGTTATTTGTCACATAATTGTCCACAGATTTTGCATGAACTTACTTTATGTCCCAGAGGGACACAAACTATAAGAGGATTCCCTTTCTCTGATAACCCCTTACTGCCGTATCTACACTTGCCTTAATCCATCTGTCTAACATATTTTTATACAACCTTTTTGACTATCTCTGAATCTTTTCCCCAAACTTGCTGGTCTAAGACTCCCAAAATTCTAAACACCTTACTACATTCTTCTTCCCACAGCTAACGTGCCTTCTTTGTCTTTTACTATTTCTCTAGCTGATTTCCATATAGGCATACTACTTGCCCTGTACGTTTCCCATATTGTCTGTTCCTTTATCTAAACCGGCGTTTCTGATATCTTTCATATGCTTTTTCCCGTACTGTTACCAGAACTCATAGTTAAAGGTTCCCGCTTTTCTAAGTCCTATCTTTCTATATTTTATACACTTGTCTGCAATCGTCTCCCCCTTCCCTTTCTCACACAGCTTATGGCACACAGACCCCTATTTGTCACACAGACCCCTATTTGTCACACAGACTTCTATTTGTCACACAGACCCCTATTTGTCACACAGACTTCTATTTGTCACACAGACCTCTATTTGTCACACAGACCCCTATTTGTCACACAGACTCCTATTTGTCACACAGACCTCTATTTGTCACACAGACCCCTATTTGTCACACAGACCCCTATTTGTCACACAGACCCCAATTTGTCACACAGACTTCTATTTGTACCCCTATTTTTAAGGGAACTTCTGGTGATATTATAACAGACTCAGTAAACGCAAATTATGGCTAACATGACACAGACTATCAACGTACAGATTTCAACAATTACTACAGGCAACATGGCAATATACACACAAGGGTTCTTCCGTCTAGCACGGTTACTAAGAACACCGTAAATAACAGGCAGAAGCGTCCTATATACCATGCAGCAACTCACCCCCTGTCGACACGAGACTGAATGAAGCCAGGAGAGCCCAGAGCTTGAGTGGCAAGTCAAGGGCTTACCGTACACCGGTGTTTTGTAGATCTGGGGTCCCGTGGCCTCTGGTCCGGCTGGTCGGCAGGTAGCGTCGTCAGGTATCGGCTGCAGGTAAGGAGTTAGCTTCTGCCCCACGTGTCGGTGCCAAATAAACTGTTGGGGGGTCTGGAACGCAGACCGAAATGCGAATGTTGCCTGTATCCAAATTAAGAGGAAATATTATATAGAGTACTCATAGAGAACCATAATAAACCACTACACAGACCGTCTAGTGATCAGAATGAATTCTAGTTTATTTTCGAAGATTGCTAGTTTTTATGCAAGATGAAAAGAAGGCGTTTCCAAATGTCACCTGATGCCCGGTTTCAACGTACTCTTGGTGACCAAACCCTCATTCCAACAGATTACAACATGGCTGTACATCAAAAGCCTTCCAAACAAAAGGTATCAGCAAAACTGTTTGAAGTGTACACAAAACAGTTACATGTGATAATAAAGGTTGACTCCTGGCTGTCTAAGTACCTTGTTAATTATATTTCTTGTTTGGGAAGAAATGTAATCTTCAAGGTCCATCAACAATTTGCACATCAAAAGAGGGGGGCATTGTCTCCAGTTTACACATAGACAAAACTGGTTCAGCCACCTACTTGGAAGTCAGTACAAAGTTGGGATTCAGTAAGATAGCTGAATAAAATCTAATTAATCATACATTTAGTATTCTAAAATCAATATTCAAATAAACGCTTGAATATACCTTTTTACATATGATTCTATATCCAAATTCTGCTAGCAACTTCCGGAATGTTTTACATATTTTTCATTTCCATAATACATAACATTATATAACCAAATAACTAATGTCATATTTATTACACTGTTTCCTTATCTTTCTTAGGTTAGGTTATTAAAAATATTGATTGACCCCTATCATATGTGTGCCTAAACTAGGGTGAAGAGGTTGGTGGAGGAGGAAGATCCCGGATGCACACGTTGCTATCAGTGGGAGCATCCGGCCACGGTGCAGCAAAAGTGATAACCAGCCGGTAAGCTGGTAAGCCCTGACCAGTAATGACTATAATGGTGACCAGACGTCCCGAAAGCAGGACAAATGGCTGTCCCGCTAGGGTCGCGACGGAAAGCAGAACCTGCCAGTCTAAGGGCTTTTACCCACTAGCATTTTTTAACGCTGCGATATCGCTGCGTTTTTTTACTGCATATTTCAATGGGAATTTTTAATGTTAAAATCGCATCACACAAAAATCGCAGGTTTGCGCTTCTGCAATTTTTGTGTGATGCGATTTTAACAGTAGAAAGTCCCATTGACTTTTGTAGTAAAAAAAAAAGCGATATCGCAGCGTTAAAAAAACGCTAGTAAGTAAAAGCCCTAAAGCGGGCCGTCTGGTCACCTTACCTAAATGCACATGTACGACATCCGCTGGATCCAGTTGCATGGGGTAGATGAAAGTCAATGGCAATCTTTCTCCATCCCGCAGAACTGAATGCAGTGGTGGACCCCCATGTGCCGCGTTCCATCACAGACGCGTTTCAGCCACATTGTAACAATTTTAAAGGATCTGCATCTTGGATTATAACAGTTCTTTGTCAGCGAAGGGTAAATTCCCATCTGCGCTCAGGACTCCGTTATGGGAGCAGAAAACGGAATCCCTGGGATGAACGGATCCGTCATAACTGTGCCGACCGGACCCCGCCGACTGTAATGGGGTCCGCCCGCTTCCTGCACCCGTCATGCATTTATATTATGTGCTTGTGCAACTTTTTCATCCGGCATCTCACGCTCGATCTGCGCCGGAGCCGCCAACGCGGGTGAGTAGGGCCTGAGCCGCAGCGCCAAACATGCCAGCTTACAGCCAGTTAGGGGTCTCAGCTTTCCATTACTGGCTAGATGAGAGTGACATAAACTGAACCGCCGCGGGGGCTTTAAATGGACGGCATATTCCGCAGCAGTGTTGTGGGATTCGCTGTCCTGGCATTCTGCACATCTAAGGGCGGCTTCACGTGGGTGTAATTGGCAGCGTGCCGCCTGCAGGAGATGGTTGCCCCTCACACAGCAAGCATGCAGTGACATTTCGTTCTCGCTGTGTGTAAGCGTGCGTAATGCCCACCAAGATAGAACATGCTGCGATCTTTATTGAGCACGTATTTGGCGCAATATGTGTGAGTGGCAACATGGCCGCCCGTGGCAGACCGGTACAAAACTCGTGTAATACGCTGTAACCGCACGTTCTTGTGAGTGCTCCAGCGGAGGACGTATTCTGCCGCCCGGCTGTTAAGTATTCTGTCACGCAGGACGTTTCTGGACATCACTGAAGATCCAAAAAGGAAACAACAAGAGAACAAGTTGTAAAATATGGAACGCTTCACGAATTTGCGTGTCATCCTTGCGCAGGGGCCATGCTAATCTTCTCTGTATCGTTCCAATTTTAGTATATGTGCTGCCGAAGCGAGCACGATCCTGTAGAGGGCGCTGGTGGTATATAAGGTCCATAAGGTAGAGAACTGTAAGCTCATAGTGAGGTCGGTCACAGTGTCGGTCTGGCTCCGTAGTCTGTGCCTCTTTATGGGATTCTCAGTCACATCTGACATCTTTTTGTCAGAAAATTCACTTTTAATTCCAAGAACAAGGAGCGCCTCCCGCAGTGCATCATGGGAGCTAGAATTGTGCCAATGTTTCTGACGTCATAAGAAAGCGCCGCCCAGCCTGGTGCAGCGCTGTGACTTGCGGTGGACCGCTGAGCGCCCCCTGTTGTCCGCTCTGCCGCCCGGGCTTCATCTTCTAATATATACTCCATCAATATGAGATTGTTGGTTTGGGGTCTCCATATGGAGGGGCTTATTCTAGTGGGGTCTTCACCATCCCCTCCGTCCGCAGCGCCTAGCACTTCATCCTGCCGGCTCCCAGTCATGGCGCTTGTTGTGCCGCCATCTTCACCGCGTTCTGTGGACAGGCCTCAGATTATGGCGCTCTGGATGGAAGCCCCCCAGGGGGTCCGTAAGAGCGGCCCTCGGGGGTCTGCAGACCAATGCGGACTGAGGAGGAGGGGGACCCCGCGGATGGGTGGTCTTCAGTCACTCGGACTATGAAAGATAATGTACCAAGTGGTCAGAACCCACAGGAACATCCTCCCCTCCATCCTTCAGGAGGATATATATGTATACAGTCACTGCAGTAACATCCCCCCCCCCCCTTCCTCCCTCCATCCTTCAGGAGGATACATGTATGTGTATATATATATAAATAAATGCAGTCACTGTCAGTAACATCCTTCAGGAGTATATATATATATATAATAATAATAATAATAATCTTTATTTGTATAGCGCCAACTTATTCCGCAGCGCTTTCAGGCATGGATAAATGCAAAACAATACAACAATTACAATATAAGGTACATTGGGTTAGACACAAATGGGTTGAGGGTGGTACAGGAGGTGCAGGGGGTGGGGAACACAGGCAATAGGAAATATTATGTACAGATCATTTATCAGAAGGCAAACAGGGTGGAGCACCATAGTGAGGGGCAGGGGACTAGGTCAGGAGATTTGGTATGCTTCCCTGAAGAGGTGCGTTTTTAAGGCACGTCTGAAATTTCGTGCATCGGGAATTGTCTGGATGCCTTGGGGTAGAGCATTCCAGAGGATGGGTGCTGCTCTAGTGAAGTCCTGTAGGCGAGCATGAGAGGTTCGTATTACAGGGGTGTTTAGTCTGAGGGTGTTAGCCGATCGGAGTGAGCGGGCTGGGTGATGTACTGACAGTAGGGAGGCGATGTATGGTGGTGCAGCGCCATGCAGAGCTTTGTGAGTGAGGTAGAGGAGTTTAAATTTAGTTCTGCAGTGGATGGGCAGCCAATGCAGCGACTGGCATAATGCAGAGGCGTCTGAATAACGACTGGATAGAAAAATGAGTCTAGCTGCTGCATTTAGTATGGATTGGAGCGGAGCGAGTCTAGTGCGGGGGAGGCCAATGAGTAGCGAGTTGCAGTAGTCAAGCCGGGAGTGGATGAGCGCAACCACGAGCGTCTTTAGCGTGTCCGTGGTTAGGAACGGACGTATTTTAGCAATATTTCTGAGGTGCATGTGGCATGTTTGGGCCAGAGATTGGATATGGGGGGCAAAGGAGAGGTCAGAGTCCAGTGTGACGCCAAGGCATCGGGCATGCCGTCGGGGGGTTATGATGGTGCCAGACACTGGAATGGAGATGTTGAGGGGAGGTCGGTTAGAAGGTGGAAAGACAAGGAGGTCAGTTTTAGAGAGGTTTAGTTTGAGAAAAAGGGAGGACATAGTGTTAGAGACAGCAGACAGACAGTCGGTGATATTTTGGAGGAATGGTCCAGAGATTTCACGAGAGGAGGTGTATAGTTGGGTGTCGTCAGCATAGAGATGGTATTGGAGGCCAAATCTGTGGATGGTTTGTCCAATTGGGGCTGTATAGATAGAGAAAAGAAGGGGACCAAGGACCGAGCCCTGGGGTACCCCGACAGCGAGAGGAAGTGGAGCAGAGATAGAACCAGCAAAGGAAACACTGAAAGAGCGGTCAGAGAGGTAGGAGGAGAACCAGGAGAGAGCAGTATCCTTTAGACCAATAGAGTGGAGCATAGTGAGAAGGAGATTATGGTCGACCGTGTCAAATGCAGCAGACAGGTCAAGGAGGATTAGTAGAGAGTAATATCCTCTCGACTTTGCAGTCATCAGGTCATTTGTTACTTTTGTAAGGGCAGTTTCGGTCGAGTGTAGAGAGCGGAAACCAGACTGGAGGGGGTCGAGGAGTGAGTTGTCAGAGAGAAAGCGAGTAAGCCGGGAGTAGACCAGGCGTTCCAGTAATTTGGAGATAAAGGGGAGGTTTGAGACGGGTCGGTAGTTAGCAGCATTAGTCGGGTCCAGGGTTGGTTTTTTAAGCAGAGGGGATATAATGGAGTGTTTGAATGAGGAGGGAAAAGTGCCAGAGGTTAGGGAGAGGTTGCAGATTGTGGTAAGGTGAGTAATGAGAGCTGGGGAAAGGGAGCGGAGGAGGTGAGAGGGGAGAGGGTCGCTGGCGCAGGTGGTAGGGCGGGCAGTGGAAAGGAGCCTGGAGACTTCTTCCTCTGTCGTTGGTTCTAACGTAGATAGTGAGTAGGTGCTGGGTGCAGTGCTGATGAAGCTGGGATCAGGGCTAACCACGCAGCTTTCAGAGATTTCTTTTCGAATGTGGTCAATTTTTTCTTTGAAATAGGCAGCTAGCTCTCCAGCAGTCAGGTCTGTCGCAGGGGCCTGTTCCTTGGGGCTGAGGAGGGAGTGAAAGGTCTCAAAGAGTTGTTTGGGGTTGTGGGATAGTGAGGAGACAAGGGAGGTGAAATAAACTTGTTTGGCATGGTGAAGGGCTAGGTTATACATTTTAAGCATGAATTTGAAGTGGAGGAAGTCTGCTGGCAGCTTTGACTTTCTCCACAGCCGCTCGGCGCACCTAGAGCACCGCCGGATGAAGCGTGTTTGGGACGTGAGCCAGGGTTGCCGTGGTCTGCGTTTGACAGCTCGCGTCATGGGCGGTGCCACTTCATCCAAGGCACGGCTGAGGGTGGTGTGGTAGTATTCGGCTGCCAGGTTAGGGCAGGGGAGGCGAGAGATGGGCGATAGGGAGGACTGAATAGCTTCGGCAAACTGTTTAGTGCGGACAGACTGGAGGTTCCTAGAGGTGCGATAGATAGGAGGGTCAGGAGAGATGCTAGGGTGCCTGATGGAGAAAGAGAGAAGGTTGTGATCCGAGAGTGGAAGTGGGGAGTTAGTAAAGTGAGAAGCAGAGCAGAGACGGAGGAAAACTAAATCGAGAGTGTTACCATCTCTATGAGTGGGGGAGTCAGAGATTAGCGATAGGCCAAGGGAGGAGGTAAGTGTTAAGAGCCGGGAGGCAGATGAGGAGCTAGAGTCGTTAGTAGGAATGTTGAAATCACCAAGGATGAGGGTTGGCATTTCACAGGATAGGAAGTGGGGGAGCCAGGCAGCAAAGTGGTCTAGAAACAGGCGGGTAGGACCTGGGGGGCGGTAAATAACTGCGACACGCAGAGGCAGTGGGCGGAAGAGTCGCAGGGTGTGGACTTCGAAGGAGTGAAAAGTAAGCGAGGGAGCTGAGGGAATGACCTGGAAGGTACAGTTTGGGGAGAGGATGATGCCTACTCCTCCACCGCGTCTGTCATCCGATCTGGGGGTGTGGGAGAACTGCAGGCCATCATAGGACAATGCAGCGGGGGAGGTAGAATCGGTATATATATATATATACAGTATATATACGGTATATATATATGTATATAGTCCATCCCCCCTCCATCCTTCAGGAGGATATATATATATATATATATATATATATATATATATATATATATATATATATACAGTCACTGTCAGTAACACCCCCCCCCCCCCTCCATCCTTCAGGCCCATTCACACAATAATGATTGTTCAAAATGTATTCAAAGCATGACTGTTCAGCGTTATTGTTAGCTTTTTGGACGAACTATGATTTTTAGTTCAGCATAAAATCAATCCTTCAACGGGCAGCTGATAGCAGGGACCACACGTTGTGATTCTCCACAGGAGCGCTGATAACATTGTTTTCAGCTGCTGTCCCGCTGGAGAAAAATGGGGTGTATGCAGATAACAGACCACCTGCTCATTTATACGCAAATGAAGCTAATAAGCTGCTAATGGGCTTAAGTGCCCCTTAGTAGCTATGCAGAATGATTCCTCAAAACTGTCACTCAAACTGTCTTTTGAGCAATCATCTTTACGTGTAAATGGGGCTTTAAACAGCTGCTGGCCAGGACTGCAGACATAGTATGGGCGGCTCTCCTTCCCTGCTACCAGCTGATTAGTGTGGTGGGGGACAGCAGGAGTTCCCTCTCTGCGCTCAGTAATCATCTGTTCTTATGGGCGGCTCTCCTTCCCTGCTACCAGCTGATTAGCAGGGCAGGGGACAGCAGGAGTTCCCTTGGGGTGCTCAGTAATCAGCTGTTCTTATGGGCGGCTCTCCTTCCCTGCTACCAGCTGATTAGTGGGGTGGGGGACAGCAGCAGTTCTCTTGGGGCGTTAAGTAATCAGCTGTTCTTATGGGCGGCTCTCCTTCCCTGCTACCAGCTGATTAGCGGGGTGGGGGACAGCAGGAGTTCCTCTGGGGGATAACCAATCACAGCACTCTATTGCCGGAGGCGGGGTTCTCAAACCTGGCCTACGGCAATAGACTTGTGAATGCAGGGGAAGCCCGGATCAGCGGCAGAGACCAGCGGCCGCGACCCAGACTGCAGTGGCTAGGTGGGTATTAACTTTCTTTTTTTCTCTCTACCTAGCTGGGGCAGATTTTCGGGGTAGGGCTTCTATTACAAGCCCTCACCCCGAAAAATCGGCGAGCGGTTAACGCTGCCAAAATCGCGGCACCAAGTGTTGCTGCGTTTTCAGCAGTGCTAAAACCGCTGCCCATTCATTTTAATGGGCGACGCAGGGCTGAAAACGCCCCAAAATAGAACTTGCATCGCTGTCAAAGCGCAGTGTTGCAAGGCGCTGCGTTTTCAGCCCGGTGTGAGCAGCCCCATTGAAATGAATGGGAGTGTTGTACAGCGTTTAGCGCTGGGCTGAAAAGGCAGCGCTAAACGCTGTATAAAACTCCCCGTGTGAGGGAGGCCTTATTAAGCTTTTCATTTCACTTTTTTGAATGGAGTAGAATATGATAATGGAAGTTTAATGGTAGAATCAGCCAAACCTAAACCTCCCTCACTGCCTGGTCTGGGGAGTTCAAAATACTATTTTCCTTTTTCCCTCCTCTAAAACCTAGGTGTGTCTTATAAAGCGAATAATACGGTGTATATATAAGAAATCTCTGAAAACTGCATAGTTAGCTCCGATCCCTGACTCCCCAGAACTGCATCCATCACTCACTCAATATCTATGCGAGAACCAACGACAGAGGTAGAAATCTCCAGACTGCTTGTCGCTGCTTGCCACACCACTTGTGCTAGCAACCCTCTTCCCTCTCACCTCCTCCGGCCCTCTCCCCCGGTGTCATTACCCACCTCACCACCATCTTCAACCTCTCTCTAGCATCTTTCCCTTCTCATTCAAACACTCGATCATATCCCCTCTTCTAAATAAACTCACCCTCGAACCAACAAGCAACACCAACTACCAACCCGTCTCAAACCTCCCCTTCATCTCCACATCTTTAGAACGCCTGGTTCTCCCACCTCACACGCTTTCTCTCTTACAACTCTCTCCTCGTTCCCCTCCAGTCTGGTTTCTGCTCCCTAGACTCGACCGAAACCGCCCTCATAAAAGTATAAAACGACCTGATGACGGCGAAGTCGAGGGGCAACATAGTTCGTAAGGCCGAATTAAGACAATGTCCATCTAGTCCAGCCTGTTATCCTCCTCTGTTGTTGATCCAGAGGAAGGCAAAAAAAACAAGAGGCAGGAGCCAATTAGCCCTTTGGGGGGGGGGGGGGGAATTCCTTCCCGACTCCCTAATGGCAATCAGACTGTTCCCTGGATCAACTCCTAATAGTTCCTACCTGCCTGTATACCCGGATTAACAATTAACCTAAAATTTATATTCTGTAATTTTCTTCCGCTCCAGAAAGACATCTAGTCACTTTTTAACTCCTCTATGGATTTTGCCATCACCACATCCTCAGGCAGAGAGTTCCACAGTCTAACTGCTCTTACAGTAAAGAACCCTTTTCTGTGTTGGCGATGAAACCTGCTTTTTTCTAAACGTAGCGGATGCCCTCTTGTTACTGTCGCAGTACTGGGTGTAAACAGATCTTGGGAGAGATCCTTGTATCGTCCCCTCATGTGTTTATACATAGTTATTTGGTTGCCTCTTAGCCGTCTTTTTTCCAGGGTAAATAATCCTAGTTTTGATGCCTCTCTGGGTATTCCAGTCCCTTTATTCCATGTATTAGTTTAGTTGCCCTTCTTTGAACCCCCTCAAGCACTGCAACATCCTTCCTGAGCCCCGGTGTCCAGAACTGTGCGCAGTATTCCATGTGAGGGCTGACAAGTGCCTTATGTAGTGGGAAGATAATGTTCTCGTCCCTCGCCCCTATACCTCTTTTAATGCACCCCAAGACTGTATTAGCTTTTGCAGCAGCTGACTGGCATTGGTTACTCCAGTTTAGTTTTTTTCCCTGTACGATTTTAGTTCTTCTTCGCTGCCTTCTTGCTTTAGTAGTTTGAACGCTTTCTTTTTTTCATTTATTGCCCCACTTACCGTCTTGTTGAGTCACATTGGCTTCCTTTTACTTGAAGTTCTTTTATTTTTAAAGGGAATGAACTGCTCACATGAGGTGATTAGGATCCTTTTTAACTTTTCCCATTTGTCCTCTGTACTGATATTTTTGAGGATGTTGTGAGGGTATATATATATATTGCCATATGTTTTTTTTTATGTTTTATACCTATATGCAAGTTTTATTCAATTCCAAATGAAAAAAACTTATATGTCGCCTTACATCAGATATTCCAAGGCTTTAGAAGGCTGAGAGAGATGTTCTAGAAATTCAGAGAAGAAGAACCAGACATGAAGGACGCGTGTACTTGGCCATTTTCCCAGAAACAAGATATCAAGATGTTCAACCATGTACATAATTTTCACTGTCTTAGGCTGAAAATCCGGACTTCCCATATATGGTTATGAGCCCATCACCCCCCTTGGGGATGGGACAAAGGGTATAAGATCTCATGTAATCTGTAATAAAGCGACGTGGGCACAGCTGAGTGCCATGTCCCGTGTGAGAAACTATACCAGACCTCTGTGTGGTGTCTATTCTTACGGCCGGCAGCGGGGCAAGTGGGGTGGGCCCGATTGGTGCTGTACTTAGAATTTTAACCCTGATAAATGGCGCCCAACGTGGGGCGACAAAACCGGAGCTTACAACGCATTCCACCCGGATCCACGCCGCAGAGAAACCGTCCTGCTGCAAACTGAGCCTGATCAACTCACTTACAACTCCAGGTAAGACAAGCATATATTTATGCTGTGTTTTATACTGTGAGTTTTGCAGCAGGACTGACTATCTGTGGTTTGTGACCGGACGGGTTGGGTTAAGAGTTCTACACGGTAACTCGTGTGGGCTCCGGGTTTGCCGTCATGGACCACTGACCGTGATATGCGCACCAATCGGTCACCCAGAAACTAGTCTGTAGTCTATTTGTTGTTGAAGTCCGTAGTGTTTTAGCGATAGTGGAGATTGTTTGGTGTATCTGCAGAAGTTTTTTTTTTTTCTCTTTCTTTTCATTTAGTCTCACAAGAGAAGGGACCCTCAGTTTAGTTTAGTTTAGTAGTTAATGGTTTAGCTGAGGAGAGGGATGTACTCTTTGGGACTGGTTCCATAAGAAGAAGATGCCTTCGGTTGTATTGCCATATATAAGGGGCTGACAATTCGGGTCAGAAGGATGCACTCTATGGAGCGTGTTATTATTATTATTGTTGATGTTCTAATATGCGTAAGATCTTATTAAAGAAGACAGAGCCCCTGAAGGGCTGCCGCCGTGTGGATGAATTTGTAAAATGGAAGAAAACTCTAATGAAAATGTGTGACACCGACCCGCATGGCAGATTACAAAATGGTGTCTGGGAGGAGGTCTTTAGGACCGAGAGGTGCCTTGGAAGATCAGGTTTTGCTAGACAGTGCTGGAGGAGGAGGAGAGAGAGAGAGAGACAGTCAGAGAAAGTTAGGTATGTACACATTATTTGTTTAAGAAAGTATCCGTAAGTGAAATGTTGAAAAGTACAGTAAGTGATCAAGAGGGTGTCAGGAGAGTGTCTATTGAAGGTTATATTGGCAGTTAGGTAGGGGAGAGAAGTATGAGTAACAAGCAAGTCGATAAGGAAGTTACAATGCATGTGATTTGTTGGCAAAGAAAGAGATGAAAATGTGTATAATACAAGATAGATAATAGATAATATGTATAATCCATACTAGGTGGATATATATGTGTATATATATATATATACTGTAAGTGCAAATAGTTAACTGAGCTTGCTCTTAGGGGAGAAGAGTTTGTTGACATGTAGCTGCGAGTCTCTGTGTAGCCTTCCAAGGTCAGAGAGATAACGAAGCGAGAGAAAATGCAATAATAACCCTGGATAATATCTCTGCTTGCGTAAATGGAATGGAGGCTTGAAATGAATTTAATTAGTTATACTGTCTTAGTAGGCAGGGAAATATAGTAATTTCTAATGTATATTCTTACTTATACAGGGGTTGAAAATGAATGTTGCAAGGTCCCAGCATATGTGTTAATTATGAGTTCAAATGTTTTTTCAATAGTTTAAGCTAAAACTTATTCAGTCTGTGTTTCATATTCGCGGAGAGATAACAGTCAGGGTCACAGATTCTAAAACACTTCAGTGTTTAATACAGCATATAATAGCTTCAGTAGATAAGAAATATAGAATGTATCAGCAAACTTTTTTTCACATAATTTGTCAAAGATAGCGCTCATTCACAATCTCATCTCAATAGAATAATGTACTTTATAAAATTATAGCACTCACCTCAATGTTTTTCAACTGATGTATGTATGTTTGTCAAACTTTTTTTTGTCCGTGCATCTGCGTGGACTGGTACACCTCCAAGGGGGATGACGGAGCAGACTTGAGAGAATGGATGGATGAGAGTTAGTGACCCGTGTTCGGGCTGTGGTGGAATGTGTGATGCAGATAAATGACTGGGGATAAAAGTCCTCCCCATGCATGGGACTTTGCTTGGTTGAGATGTGGACGTGTGGACTGTTACGCTGAAATTAAGTTGGGAAGACGGACGCACGGAGCCAATATCGAAGGGGTGGAGCTAGATGATGTAATAGTACGTAGTAAAGTTTCATCCCTCTTGTCCACAAGGGAGGGGTGAGGATTTTGAGCAGCTAGTAAAAGTTTGTTTTGTTTTTTCTCCTGTCTGAAATTTGATAAAGATATTGCAGGCAGGATCAGACTAATAATGAATTCACTTAAAGGGATATCACATTTCCAATATTAATAGATGTTTTGTAGGTTATTCTGCCCCGATGTAACTCATGTGTCTGCTATTGGTGTTAACATTTTACAGGCCTTATCTGCATCCATCAAATCTTTTTACAATGTTGTACTAACTTAAACCCGGCTACTATTGTTCCAATTGAGTACCCTGGTTTAAAGGGGGGGAGGAGAAGGCATAGGTGATCTAGGTATTGCAAGTCAGCCATTTTAGGTATTGCAAATCAGCCATTTTTAAAAATTTTTTGCAAGCCATTTTTTAATTTTTTAATTTTTTGCAACAAGGTTCTGATCTTTTTCAAATAGAATACCAGCCTGATTGTCTAGCAGTGATGCAACAAGAAAATTTAAGTTTTAAAAAGTTACTGAAGCCCTTGTTAATAATGCATATTTTGAGTTGTTTTTTATAGATGGTACCAGGGTGATGGACGACTCCACACTGGATATACGGTGGTTACACAACAAGATGTCCTAAAAAGCAGAATGTCTCCGCATGTCGCAGTACAAGAAGCGGAACTAAAAGCACTCACGGAGGCGTGTGGAGTGGCCACAGGTAAGACGGCAAACATTTACACTGACTCCCGGTATGCATTTGGCATAGCTCATGATTAAGGCCCAACATGGAAGGCCAGACAGTTTTTTACCTCAGCAGGACAGCCAATTAAGAATGTTGCAGCGGTGCAGCCTCATGGAGACCCAATTTCTACCTGACAAGGTGGAAAGCTCACACCAATTCCTACACCAAAGAAGCGAGAGGCAACGCCATCACAGACCACACAGCAAAAGCAGCGGCCCTCAAGCCGTGGAAGAAAGAAGAAAAGAAGAATTTAACAATAACTTGGACTTTGATTTAAACTTGGACTTTGATAAAAATCTTGGACTTTGATAAAAATCTTGGACTTTGATAAAAATCTTGGACTTTGATTATAACTTTGGACTTTGACTAAAACTACAAATGGACTAAAAAGGGACGGCGTATGGTGAACAGTCAACAGCACTTGCCCACCATAGTCCCTGTGCCCCATGATGGCCCAGCTGACGCACGGAAAGATGCACCTCTCAAAGCAGTAATGATGTCGATGCTTGAACGAGGACGGGTGGCTCCTTGGTTTTCTGTAGCTGCTGCATCATTTGTCCAATTTTACATGATCTTTGCCGTAAGCAACAGGGCAGAAGTAAATTTGCCACACCACACTTGCCTAGACCACTTTACCCATTTCAGGGATTGCAAATTGGCTACATTCAGCTCCTACTTGTTGGGAAGCATGAAAATGTGCTTGTTGTTGTTGATTTCTTTTCAGGTTGGAGACCTACCCTGTTACCAAAGTAAATAAGCAGGTAACCGCACAGAAGCTAATGAATGAGGTAATCCGCAGATATGGGACACTGGAAGTGATTGAGTCAAACAAAGGTACACACTTCACAGGTAAAATAATGCAACACATCATGTCTGTTTTGGGTATATTCCAGGCTTTTCACACACCCTACCATCCGCGGAGTAGGGGGAAAGTAGATACAAAAGGCAATGAAGAAAATGGGCAAATTTTGAATTGAGTGTTTTCCATTAGTTTCTTTTTTCCAGGAGGATACATGCCACAGTAGCAGAGTTTGGGGAATGATTTTCTTGTTAATGTTGTCCTAGGTCTCTCCAAGGAATTGTTAGTAATGTATTCTGTAGTCTCTGCTTTTCTCCCAGGTCCTACAGATGAGTGTCACAATCTGAAACCAGGTGACAGGGTCTATGTGAAAAAGTTTGAGAGAGAAACCCGGTTTAAAGGTCCCTACCAGATGTTGCTCACCATCCCAACTGCAGTCAAGCTCGAAGGAAAGCCCACTTGGATCCACACTTCGCACTGAAAAAACTAATGATCCTGTATATCCTTTACATGCTATAATGTGGTACAATTCCTCCAACACACACCTTTGACTACTGTACACTAGCCCCCTGTTTCAGAACAAATTAATACAATGAAATGTGCAATATGAAGAGTACACTGATGTGAGAATCCAACACCGCATCGTGCTAAGAGGGAACGTGACACTCTAGGTGGTAACTTTGATCCACATGTACACATAGATGCAAGAGGAGTGCCAAGGGGGGTGCGAGATTAATTTAATTCTAGACATCAGGTTAAAGCAGGTTTTGAGTCCTTATTTGCTATTGTCACTGTTAATAATAATGTAGATTGGATGAATTATATCTATTCCAATTAGCAGAGGTTTGTAAACTACACTAGAGATGCTTTACAAGGGTTAGCTGACCAGTTAGGGCCCACTGCATCCATGGCGTTCCAAAATAGAATGGCCCTGGATATGATTTTAGCAGAAAGAGGTGGGGTATGTAATTTCCTGTTTGTGTATTTTCCCTTTGATCAAAAAGAGTATGAGTAAGGGACTGGATAATGTGACACCAACGTTTCCCTTGTTTGAAAAAAGATGAAGAGCCAGTTCCGATAATGGCAACCACGTATGTTACCAGAAGAATGGAGAGATGGACTAGTACTGTGCCGCCCCGGTCTCATAAGATGGACTGTCAGTGGACTTCCCATTTGCCTAGGGAAAGTGCAGAAGACCTTAGGTTCCGGCGAGGGCGCACCCTGTGGGGTGTTAACTTGTACAGATAGAGGGTATGGATGCCCGGAAATAAGCCCAGGGAATCCATGGCCTCCTTCTGAGGTGAGGTAGGGATCCCTCCCCTTTAGGAGTAGGGACTTACGGGCAGTGGAGAAACCCTGACGCAAGGGAGAGACGACCGAGGAAGAGTGCAAAGTCTGATGCTTGATCTCCATATTAAGTTTTTTAGGGGGGTTTGTGAGGGTATATATATATATATTGCCATATGTTTTTTTTATGTTTTATACCTATATGCAAGTTTTATTCAATTCCAAATGAAAAAAACTTATATGTCGCCTTACATCAGATATTCCAAGGCTTTAGAAGGCTGAGAGAGATGTTCTAGAAATTCAGAGAAGAAGAACCAGACATGAAGGACGCGTGTACTTGGCCATTTTCCCAGAAACAAGATATCAAGATGTTCAACCATGTACATAATTTTCACTGTCTTAGGCTGAAAATCCGGACTTCCCATATATGGTTATGAGCCCATCACCCCCCTTGGGGATGGGACAAAGGGTATAAGATCTCATGTAATCTGTAATAAAGCGCGACGTGGGCACAGCTGAGTGCCATGTCCCGTGTGAGAAACTATACCAGACCTCTGTGTGGTGTCTATTCTTACGGCCGGCAGCGGGGCAAGTGGGGTGGGCCTGATTGGTGCTGTACTTAGAAATTTTAACCCTGATAATGTTATCCCAATTAATGTTACTGATAGTAGTTCTAAGCTGATCACATTTTGCTTTACTAAAGTTTAGTTTATTTGTCGCTCCCTGATAAGGTTTATTATTAAATGACAGCTGGAAGTTGATTATATTGTGGTCACTGTTCCCCAAGTGCCCCTCAACCTGTACCCCCTTTATTCGGTCCAGTTTGTTAGTTAGTACTAAGTCCAGAATGGCCCTCCCTCTCGTTGGTTCTTGCACCAGTTGGGTAAGGTAGTTATCTTTACTGCTGTGTCCTGGATCTCCTATCTCTCTCGCCACTCTTTCAGTGTCTCTTTCGCTGGCTCTATCTTCTCTCCGCTCCCCCTCACATTTTGGGTCCCCCTGGGCTCGGTCTTTGGCCCCCTTCTCGTTTCTATCTACATAGTCCCAATCGGACAAACCATCCGCAAATTTGGCCTCCAATACCATCTCTATGCTGACGACACCCAACTATACACCTCTTTCTATGACATCTCAGCACCATTCCTCCAAAACATCACCGACTGTCTGTCCGCTGTCTCTTGCACCATGTCCTCCCTTTTTCTCAAACTTAACCTCTCCAAAACAGACCTCCTTGTCTTTCCGCCCTCAACCATCTGACCTTCCCCCAACATCTCCATATCAGTATCTGGCACCATCGTAACCCCCAGACAGCATGCCCGCTGACCTCTCCTTTACCCCCCACATCCAATCTCTGTCCCGAACATGCCATCCGCACCTCAGGAATATTGCTAAAATCTGGCCATTCCTCACGCTAAGGACACTCGTTGTCGCCCTTTTCCACTCCCGATTCGACTACTGCAACTCTCTGTTCATTGGCTTTCCCCGCACCAGAACTCCCCTCTCCAATCCATACTAAATGCGGCAACCAGGCTCATCTTCCTATCCAGCCACTTCTCAGATGTCTCTGCCCTATGCCAGTCATTGCATTGGTTGCCCATCCACTGCAGAATTCAATTCAAACTCCCCACCCACAAAGGAGGATATTATTGCCTAAACCCCCTGCACTCCATCTAGTCTGCACGGATATTATTGCCTAAAGCCCCCGTGCTCCATCTAGTCTGCACCGAGATTATTGCCTAAAGCCCCCGCGCTCCATCCAGTCTGCATGGATATTACTGCCTAAAGCCCCCGCGCTCCATATAGTCTGCACAGATATTATTGTCTAAAGCCCATGCTCTCCATCTAGTCTACACGGATATTATTGCCTAAAGCCCCCGCGCTTCATCTAGTCGGCACGGATATTATTGCTTAAAGTCCCGGCGCTCCATGTAGTCTGCATTGATATTATTGCCTCCTGTTACTAGTGGGATACTTAGGTACGCACAGGGCTCCCTGAACTACACTCAGTAATAATAGTGTTCCGCGTACTGGTCTCAGTAGTAAGTGTCCCCCACAGTGGCCTCAGTAGTAATAGTGTCCCCTCAGTGGCCTCAGTAGCATAGTTTCCCCCAAAGTGGCCTCAGTAGTAACAGTGTCCTCTATAATGGCGTTAGTAGTAATAGTGACCCCAACAGTGGCCTTAGTAGTTATAGTGTCCCCCACAGTGGCCCTAGTAGAATTTGTGTCGCGCACAGTGGCTCCAGTATTAATAACGACCCCACAGTGGCCTTAGTAGTAACAGTGTACTCCACAGTATTCCCAGTAGTAATAGTGACCCCCCCAAAGTTGCTTCAGTAGTAATAGTGTTCCCCACATTGGCCTCAGTAGTAATAGTGTACCCCACATTGGCTTCAGTAGTAATAGTGTCCCCCAGAGTGGCCCCAGTAGTAATAGTGTCACCCACAGTCACCTCAGTAGTATGAGTGACTCCCACAGTGGCCTAAGTAGCAATAGTGAACCCAACAGTGGCCTCAGTAGTTTTTAGTGTCATCCACAGTGGCCACAGTAGTACTGGTGCTCCCCACAGTGGGCTTAGTAGTTATAGTGTTGCCCACAGTGGCCTCAACAGTAATGCTGACCCCAACAGTTTTCCCCAGTAATAAGTGTTTTCCAAAATGGCCCTCACTAGTAATAGTTTGCCCCACACTGGCCTCACTAGTAATAGTGTCCCGAACAGTGGCCCCAGTAGTGATTTTGTCCCCCACAGTAGCTCCAGTAGTAATAGTGACCCCCACAGTGGCCTCAGTAGTAATCATGTCCCCCACAGTGGCCTCAGTAGTAATAGTGTCCCCTCAGTGGCCTCAGTAGCATAGTTTCCCCCAAAGTGGCCTCAGTAGTAACAGTGTCCTCTATAATGGCGTCAGTAGTAATAGTGACCCCCAACAGTAGCCTTAGTAGTAATAGTGTCCCCCACAGTGGCCCTAGTAGAATTTGTGTCGCGCACAGTGGCTCCAGTAGTAATAACGACCCCACAGTGGCCTTAGTAGTAACAGTGTACCCCACAGTATTCCCAGTAGTAATAGTGACCCCCCCCCCCCCAAAGTTGCCTCAGTAGTAATAGTGTTCCCCACAGTGGCTTTCATAGTAAGAGTGTCTTTTATATTGGCCACAGCAGTAATAGTGACCCCCCACAGTGGCTTCAGTAGTAATAGTGTTCCACACAGTGGCCATCAGTAGTAATACTGTCACCCAAAATGTCCTCAGTAGTAATGCTGAGTTGCTTCGGTAGTAATTCTGATCCCAACAGTGGCCCTCAGCAGTAATAGTTTTACCCACAGGGCCCCTCAGTAGTAAAAGTGTCACCCACAATGACCTCGGTAGTAATAATGACCCCCACAGTGCTCCTCAGTAGTAATGATGACCTCAACAGTGGCCCTCAGCAGTAATAGTGTTCCCTACATTGGCCTCAGTAGTATTAGTGTCCCCTACAGTGGCTCTAGCAGTAATAGCGACCCCCACAGTTGCCTCAGTAGTAATGCTGATGCCTACAGTGGCCTCAGTAATAATAGTGACCCTTACAATGGCCCTCAATAATAATAGTGAACCCTACTTTGGCCTCAGTAGTAATATTGTTCCCCACAGTGGCCTCAGCATTAAAAAAATGACCTCTACAGTCGCCTCAACAGTAATGCTGACCCCAACAGTGCCCCTCAGTAATAATAGAGTTTCCCACAATGTCCCTCAGTAGTACAAGTGTTCCACACACTTGCCGCACTAGTAATAGTGTCCCCAACAGTGGCCCCAGTAGTAAATGTGTCAACCACAGTGGCTCCAGTATTAATAGCGACCCCCACAGTGGCCCCAGTAGGAATATGTCCCTCACAGGGGTCCCGGTAGTAGTAGTGACCCCCACGGTGGCCTTAGTTATAATGTTACCCACAATTGACTCATTACTAATAGTGTCCCCCACAGTGGCTTCAGTAGTAATAGTGTTCCCCAGAGTGGCCCCAGTAGTAATCGTGTCACCCACAGTCACCTCAGTAGTATGAACGACTTCCACAGTGGCCTAAGTAGCAATAGTGAACCCAACAATGGCCTCAGTAGTTTTTAGTGTCATCCACAGTGGCCACAGTAGTACTGATGCTCCCCACAGTGGGCTTAGTAGTTATAGTGTTGCCCACAGTGGCCTCAACAGTAATGCTGACCCCAACAGTATTCCCCAGTAATAACTGTTTTCCAAAATGGCCCTCACTAGTAATAGTTTGCCCCACACTGGCCTCACTAGTAATAGTGTCCCCAACAGTGGCCCCAGTAGTGATTTTGTCCCCCACAGTAGCTCCAGTAGTAATAGTGACCCCCACAGTGGCCTCAGTAGTAATCATGTCCCCCACAGTGGCCTCAGTATTAATAATGTCCCCCACAGTACTCCCAGTAGTAATTGTAACCCCCACAGTGGCCTCAGTAGTAATAGTGTTCCCCACAGTGGCCTCAGTAGTAATATTGTCCACTATATCGGCCCCAGTAGTAATAGTGATCCCCACAGTGGCCCCAGTAGTAATATTGTTCCCCACAGTGGCGCTAGTAGTAAAAGTAGCCCTAGTTTTAATAATGACGTCCACAGTGGCTTCAGTCGTAATAGTATCTCCCACGGTGGCTTCAATAGTTATGCTGACCCCAGCAGTGGCCCCCAGTAGTAATAGTTTTTTACACAGTGGCCCTCAGGAGTAGTACTGAACACCCAAATGTCCTCAGTAGAAATGCTGACCCCCTACTGTGGACTCAGTATAATGCTGACCTCAACAGTAGTTTCAGCAGAATAATAGTGACCGCTAGAGTGGCCTCAGTAGTATCAGTTACTGCACAGGGGCCTTATTAGTAATGCTGACCCCACAGTGGCCCTTCGTAGTAATAATGTTCCCCACAGTCGCCGTTAGTAGTAAAAGTGTTACCACAGTGGCCCTTAGTAGTAAGATTGTCCCCCACAGTGGCCTCAGTAGTATTGTTTACCCCCACAGTGGCCTCAGTAGTAATGTGACGCCCATAGCGGCCCTCAGTGGTAATGCTGACCCCGATGTTGGCCTCCATAGTATATTCCTGACCGACACAGTGGCCCTCAGTAGTAATAGTGTCCCCCACAGTGGCCTCAGTAGTAATAGTGACCCCCACTGTTATTCCAGTAGTGATAGTGTCCCTCACAGTGGTCTCAGTAGTAAAAGTGACCTTAGAAGTGGCCTCAGTAGCGTTTCCCACAGTGGACTCATTACTATTAGTGTCCCTCACAGTGGCTTAAGTAGTAATTGTGTTCCCTACAGTGGGCTTAGTAGTTATAGTGACCCCCACAGTGGCCTTAATAGTAATGTTGACCCCAACATTAGCCCTCAGTTGTAATAGTGTTCCCACAGTGGCCTCACTAGTAATATTGTCCCCTATATCAGCCCCAGTAGTAATAGTGACCCCCACATTGGCTTCAGTACTAATACCATTCCCCACAGTTGTCTCAGTTGTAATATTGTTCCCCACAGTGGCCACAGTAGTAATAGTGGCTCTAGTATTAATATTGACCCCCATAGTGGCCTCAGTAGTAATAGTATCTCTAACAATGACCCTTAGCTTTAATAGTGTTCCCCACAGTGGCCCTTAGTAGTAATAGTGTCCCCCACAATTGACTCAGTAGTAATAGTGACCCCTGATGGTGGTTTCAATAGTAATGTTGACCCCAACAGTGGCCCCCAATAGTAATAGTTTTCCATACATCGTCCCTCAGTAGTAGAACTATTCCTCCAAATATCCTCAGTAGTAATGCTGACCCCACACTGTGGTCTCAGTATAAGGCTGACCCCAGCAGTGGTCTTCAGTAGTAATAGTGATTGCCACAGTGGCCTCTGTAGTATCATTCACTGCCACAGGGGCCTTAGTAGTAATGCTGACCCCCACAGTGGCCCTTTGTAGTAATAGTGTTACCCACAGTGGCCCTTAGTAGTAAGATTGTCCCCAACAGTGGCCTCAGAAGTATTGCTTACCCCCACAATGGCCTTCGTAGTAATGCTGACCCCGACACTGGCCTCCGTAGCATTCCTGACCAACACAGTGGCCGTCAGAAGTTGTTGTGGTCCCCACAGTGGCCTCAGTAGTAATAATGACCACCACAGTGGCCTCAGCAGTAATAGTGTTTCCCACAGTGGCCCTTAGTAGTAATAGTGATCACCACAGTGGTCCTTGGTAGTAATAGTGTCCCCCATAGTCGCCCTCAGTAGTAATGCTGACCACAACAATTGCCATCAGTAGTGATAGTGTCCCCCCCACAGTCGCCCTCAGTAGTAATGCTGACCACAACGATTGCTGTCGGT
Source organism: Eleutherodactylus coqui (assembly GCF_035609145.1). Taxonomy (NCBI): domain Eukaryota; kingdom Metazoa; phylum Chordata; class Amphibia; order Anura; family Eleutherodactylidae; genus Eleutherodactylus; species Eleutherodactylus coqui. The sequence goes on along the minus strand of NC_089841.1, from coordinate 268,219,267 downwards.
AGTGATAGTGTTTTCCATAGTTGCGTTAGTAGTAATAGTGTTCCCCACAGTGGCCTCAGTAGCAACAGTGTCCCGTGCAGTGGCCCTAGTAGTAATAGTGTGCCCCACAGTGGCCTCAGTAGTAATAATGACCCCCACAGTGGCCACAGTAGTAATCATGTCCGCCACAGTAGCCCCAGTAGTGATAGTGTCCCTCACAGTTGTCCCAGTAGTAATAGTGACCCCCACAGTGGCCTTAGTAGCAACAGCGTTCCCCACAGTGGACTCATTATTAATAGTGTTCCTCACAGTGGCCTCAGTAGTAATGGTGTCCTCCACAGCAGCTCCAGTAGTAATAGTGTCGCCCACAGTGGCCTTAGTAGTAATATTGACTCCCACAGTGGCCTCAGTAGTAATAGTGCCCCCCACAGTGACCTCAGTAGTTCTTATTGTCCTCCACAGTGGCCTCAGTACTAATAGTGTCTCCAACAGTGGGCTTAGTAGTTATAGTGACCCCCAGTAGCCTTCAGTTGTAATACTGTTTGTCATAGTGTTCCCCACAGTGGCCCCAGTAATAATACCGTCCCCCACAGTGGCCCCAGTAGTAATATTGTTCCGCACAGTAGCCCCACTAGTAATAGTGGCCCTAGCATTAATATTGACCTGCACAGTTGCCTCGGTAGTAATAGTATCTCCCACAATGACCCTTAGCTTTAATAGTGTTCCCCACAGTGGCCCTTAGTACTAATAGTGTCCCCCACAGTGGCCCTCAGTAGTAATACTATCCTCCCAAATGTCCTCAGTAGTAATGCTGACCCCCTACCGTGGCCTCAGTATAATGCTGACCCCAACAGTGGCTTCAGTAGTAATAGTGACTGCCACAGTGGCCTCAGTAGTGTAATTTACTGCCACAGGGGCCTTAGTAGTAATGCTGACCCCCATAGTGGCACTTCGTAGTAATAGTGTTCCTCACATTGGCCCTCAGTATTAAAAGTGCCCCCCACACTGGCTCTTAGTAGTAAGATTGTCCCCAACAATGGCCTCAGTAGTAATGCTGACTCCAACATTTGCCTCCCTAGTAATGCTGACTGACACAGTGGCCTCAGTAGTAATAGTAACCGCCATAGTGGCCTCAATAGTAATAGTGATCTCCACATTGGCCCTTAGTAGTAATAGTGTCTTCCACAGTTGCACTTAGTGGTAATAGTGTCCCCCACAGTGGCCTCAGTAATAGTAGTGACACCCACAGTGGCCCTCAGTAGTAATGCTGACCCCAACAATGAACCTCAGTAGTAATAGTGTTCTCCACAGTTGTCTTAGTAGTAATAGTGTCCCCCACAGTTGCCTTAGTAGTAATAGTGTCCCCCACAGTGGCCTCAGTAGCAATAGTGTCCCCTACAGTGGCCCTAGTAGTAATAGTGTCCCACACAGAGGCCTCAGTAGTAATAGTGACCCCCATAGTGGCCTCAGTACTAATGCTGACCAACACAGTGGCCTTAGTAGTAATTCTGACCCCTGCAGTGGCCTCATTAATAATAATGACCTCCACAGTGGCCCTCAGTTGTATTAGTGACCCCACAGTGGCCCTCAATAATAGTGACCCCCACAGTGACTTCAGTAGTGCTGCTGCACCCCACAGTGCCCTTGGCAATAATTGTGTCCCCCACAGTGACATTGGTAATAATAGTGACCATCACTGTGACTTCAGTAGTAATAGTGACCCACACAGTGGCCTCAGTACTAATACTATTACAACTGGAGCTCATATAGGGGACACTATTACTAATAGTCTCTCCTATATCAGCCCCAATAGTAACAGTGAACCCCATGGTAGCCCCAGTAGTAATAGAGCCCCCCATATACTTACCTTCTCCTTGTCTTCTGAGCGCCACTGCTCCTTTTCTCAGTGCTGCAGCTGGCGGAAGTATGTGTGCCTAAACTAGGGCGAAGAGGTTGGTGGAGGAGGAAGATCCCGGATGCACACGTTGCTATCAGTGGGAGCATCCGGCCACGGTGCAGCAAAAGTGATAACTAGCCGGTAAGCTGGTAAGCCCTGACCAGTAATGACTATAATGGTGACCAGACGTCCCGAAAGCAGGACAAATGGCTGTCCCGCTGGGGTCGCGACGGAAAGCAGAACCTACCAGTCTAAGGGCTTTTACCCACTAGCATTTTTTATCGCTGCGTTTTTTTTTACTGCATATTTCAATGGGAATTTCTAATGTTAAAATCGCATTGCACAAAAATCGCAGGTTTGCGCTTCTGCAATTTTTGTGTGATGCAATTTTAACAGTAGAAAGTCCCATTGACTTTTGTAGTAAAAAAACACAGCGATATCGCAGCGTTAAAAAAACGCTAGTAAGTAAAAGCCCTAAAGCGGGACGTCTGGTCACCTTACCTAAATGCACATGTACGACATCCGCTGGATCCAGTTGCATGGGGTAGATGAAAGTCAACGGCAATCTTTCTCCATCCCGCAGATCTGAATGCAGTGGTGGACCCCCATGTGCCGCGTTCCATCACAGACGCGTTTCGGCCACATTGTAACAGTTTTAAAGGATCTGCATTAGAGATGAGCGAGCACCAAAATGCTCGGGTGCTCGTTACTCGGGACGAAATTATCGCGATGCTCGAGGGTTCGTTTCGAATAACGAACCCCATTGAAGTCAATGGGCGACCCGAGCATTTTTGTATTTCGCCGATGCTAGCTAAGGTTTTCATGTGTGAAAATCTGGGCAATTCAAGAAAGTGATGGGAACGACACAGCAACGGATAGGGCAGGCGAGGGGCTACACGTTGGGCTGCATCACAAGTTCCCAGGTCCCACTATTAAGTCACAATAGCGGCAAGAGTGGGCTCCCCCCCCTCCCAACAACTTTCACTTCTGAAAAGCCCTCATTAGCAATGCATACCTTAGCTAAGCACCACACTACCTCCAACAAAGGACAATCAATGCCTGCATGACACTCCGCTGCCACTTCTCCTGGGTTACATGCTGCCCAACCCCCCTCCGCATGACAGTGTCCACAGCGCACACCAAAGTGTCCCTGCGCAGCCTTCCGCTGCACTCATGCCACACCACCCTTATGTCTATTTATAAGTGCGTCTGCCATGAGGAGGAACCGCAGGCACACACTGCAGAGGGTTGGCACGGCTAGGCAGCGACCCTCTTTAAAAGGTGTGGGGCGATAGCCCACAATGCTGTACAGAAGCAATGAGAAATATAATCCTGTGCCACCGCCATCAGGAGCTGCACACGTGGGCATAGCAATGGGGAACCTATGTGCCACACACTATTCATTCTGTCAAGGTGTCTGCATGCCCCAGTCAGACCGCGGTTTTTAATTCATAGACACAGGCAGGTACAACTCCCTATTGTGAAGTCCCTGTGGACCGACAGCATGGGTGGGTGCCAGGAAGCCACCGGCGGTACATAAATATATCCCATTGCATTGCCCAACACAGCTGAGGTAGTAATGTTGTGCTTAATGCAGGTGGGCTTCGGCCCACACTGCATGCCCCAGTCTGACTGGTAATATATACCTTAACAGTAACCTCGTTGGTGGTAATGTGGTGGTGACTGTGGACCTGGTAGCGCGGTTTTATGTAGTTGGTTTTCGGAATGTGGCCAGGATTAAGTGGGCCGTGGCGGGGGGATGGTGGTGGTGCTCTCTTGTTGTGTCGTTAAAGGTGAAATTCTTGGACTGCCACCAGACGGACCAATGCAAAGGCATTTGCCAAGAATGTTTTCATTGTTGGAGGAGGAGGGGGATGTTTTGGAGGCACTATGTGTCCTCTACACGTGTCCGTGGTTATATGCACCTTAACAGTAACAGCGTTGGTGGGAAATGGCCTCGCCGCCATCATGTCTTTGTGAAGCCTCTGTTTCCACACCCCAGTGACATACCATTAGCAGCGGTATAGGCAGAGCCCACAATTATTAACATTTCAGCGGTAGCATTAGGGACAGGCCCCACTAACATATCACTAGCAGCAGTATAGGGGGAGCGCAGTCTTAGTTCCATTTCAGTAATAGTAGCACTCAAGACAGGCCCCAGTAACATTCCCATTGCAGCAGTTTAGGGAGATAACAGTCTCTTTCACATTTCAGTAGCTGCAGTATAGACATTTATGTAGCTAAAATGTAGGCCAACCCCACACACCTTTCTGTACCATGAGTGCAGGCGAAGAACATAGAAATTACTATGATTACACTGTAGGTGAGGGCCCAAAAAAATTGGTGTACCAACAGTACTAATGTACCTCAGAAAAAATTGGCCATGCCCAACCAAGATGGCAGGTGAAACCCATTAATCGCTTTGGTTAATGTGGCTTAAGTGGTAACTAGGCCTGGAGGCAGCCCAGTTGAATGAAAAATTGGTTCAAGTTAAAGTTTCAACGCTTTTAAGAGCATTGAAACGTATATATATTGTTTAGAAAAATTATATGAGTGAGCCTTGTGGCCCTAAGAAAAATTGCCCGTTCGGCGTGATTACGTGAGGTTTCAGGAGGAGGAGCAGGAGGAGGAGGAGGAATATTATACACAGATTGATGAAGCAGAAATGTCCCCGTTTTGGATGGTGAGAGAGAACGATGCTTCCATCCGCGGGTGCAGCCTACGTATTGCTTGGGTATCGCTGCTGTCCACTGGTGGAGAAGAGAAGTCTGGGGAAATCCCGGCTTTGTTCATCTTGATGAGTGTTAGCCTGTCGGCACTGTCGGTTGACAGGTGGGTACGCTTATCCGTGATGATTCCCCCAGCCGCACTAAACACACTCTCTGACAAGACGCTAGCCGCAGGACAAGCAAGCACCTCCAGGGCATACAGCGCGAGTTCAGGCCACGTGTCCTGCTTCAACACCCAGTAGTTGTAGGGGGCAGAGGCGTCACCGAGGACGGTGCTGCAATCGGCTACGTACTCCCTCACCATCCTTTTACAGTGCTCCCGCCAACTCAGCCTTGACTGGGGACCGGTGACACAGTCTTGCTGGGGAGCCATAAAGCTGGCAAAGGCCTTGGAGAATGTTCCCCTGCCTGCGCTGTACATGCTGCCTGATCTCTGCACCTCCCCTGCTACCTGGCCCTCGGAACTGCACCTTCTGCCACTAGCGCTGTCGGATGGGAAGTTTACCATCAGTTTGTCCACCAGCGCCCTGTGGTATAGCATCATTCTCGAACCCCTTTCCTCTTCGGGAATGAGAGTGTAAAGGCTCTCCTTATACCGTGGATCGAGCAGTGTGTACACCCAGTAATCCGTAGTGGCCAGAATGCGTGTAACGCGAGGGTCACGAGAAAGGCATCCTAACATGAAGTCAGCCATGTGTGCCAGGGTACCTGTACGCAACACATGGCTGTCCTCACTCGGAAGATCACTTTCAGGATCCTCCTCCTCTGGCCATACACGCTGAAAGGATGACAGGCAAGCAGCATCTGTCCCCTCAGCAGTGGGCCAAGCTGTCTCTTCCCCCTCCTCCTCATGCTCCTCCCCCTCCTCCTCAACGCGCTGAGATATAGACATGAGGTTGCTCTGACTATCCAGCGACATACTGTCTTCCCCCGCCTCCGTTTCTGATTCCAAAGCGTCTGCCTTTATGCTTTGCAGGGAACTTCTCAAGAGGCATAGCAGAGGAATAATGACGCTAATGATTGCAGCATCCCCGCTCACCATCTGGGTAGACTCCTCAAATTTTCCAAGGACCTGGCAGATGGCTGCCAACCAGGCCCACTCTTCTGTAAATAATTGAGGAGGCTGACTCCCACTGCGCCGCGCAAGTTGGAGTTGGTATTCCACTATAGCAGTCGGTGCACTGGCAGATTAAACCGATGTTGCAGGGTCCGTAGGGTGGCAGCGTGCGTGTGGGATTTGCGGAAATGTGCGCAGTGCTGGCGCACCTTTCCGAGCAGGTAAAGCGCTGAACCACCAAATTAAACACATGGGCCAGGCATGGCACGTGCGTGAGGCTGCCGAGCTGCAGAGCCGCCACCAGGTTACGGCCGTTGTCACACATGACCATGCCCGGTTGGAGGCTCAGCGGCGCAAGCCAGCAGTCGGTCTGCTCTGTCAGACCCTGCAGCAGTTCGTGGGCCGTGTGCCTCTTATCTCCTAAGCTGAGTAGTTTCAGCACGGCCTGCTGACGCTTGCCCACCGCTGTGCTGCCACGCCGCATGACACCGACTGCTGGCGACGTGCTGCTGCTGACACATCTTGATTGCGAGACAGAGGTTGCGTAGGAGGAGGAGGAGGGTGGTTTAGTGGAGGAAGCATACACCCCCGCAGATACCACCACCGAGCTGGGGCACGCAATTCTGGGGGTGGGTAGGACGTGAGTGGTCCCAGGCTCTGACTCTGTCCCAGCCTCCACTAAATTCACCCAATGTGCCGTCAGGGAGATATAGTGGCCCTGCCCACCTGTGCTTGTCCACGTGTCTGTTGATAAGTGGACTTTGGCAGTAACCGCGTTGGTGAGGGCGCGTACAATGTTGCGGGAGAAGTGGTCGTGCAGGCCTGGGACGGCACATCGGGAAAAGTAGCGGCGACTGGGAACCGAGTAGCACGGGGCCGCCGCCGCCATCATGCTTTTGAAAGCCTCCGTTTCCACAAGCCTATACGGCAGCATCTCTAGGCTGATCAATTTTGCAATGTGCACGTTTAACGCTTGAGCGTGCGGGTGCGTGGCGTCGTACTTGCGCTCAAACTGTGGCGCTAACGACGTCTGGACGCTACGCTAAGAGACATTGCTGGATGGGGCCGAGGACAGCGGAGGTGAGGGTGTGGGTGCAGGCCAGGAGACGGTAGTGCCTGTGTCCTCAGAGGGGGGTTGGATCTCAGTGGCAGGTTGGGGCACAGGGGGAGAGGCAGTGGTGCAAACCGGAGGCGGTGAACGGGCATCGTCCCACCTTGTGGGGTGCTTGGCCATCATATGCCTGCGCATGCTGTTGGTGGTGTCTCCCCAGCTGATCTTGGCGCGACAAAGGTTGCACACCACTGTTCGTCGGTCGTCAGGCGTCTCTGTGAAAAACTGCCACACCGTAGAGCACCTTGACCTCTGCAGGGTGGCATGGCGCGAGGGGGCGCTTTGGGAACCAGTTGGTGGATTATTCGGTCTGGCCCTGCCTCTACCCCTGGACACCGCACTGCCTCTTGCAACCTGCCCTGCTGCTGCCCGTGCCTCCCCCTCTGAAGACCTGTCCTGTGTAGGCGTTGCACACCAGGTGGGGTCAGTCACCTCATCGTCCTGCTGCTCTTCCTCCGAATCCTCTGTGTGCTCCTCCCTCGGACTTACTGCTCTTACTACTACCTCACTGCAAGACAACTGTGTCTCATCGTCATCGTCCTCCTCACCCACTGAAAGGTCTTGAGACAGTTGCCGGAAGTCCCCAGCCTCATCTCCCGGACCCCGGGAACTTTCGAATGGTTGGGCATCAGTGACGATAAACTCCTCAGCTTGGAGAGGAACCACTGCTGCCCAATCTGAGCAGGGGCCCGAGAACAGTTCCTGGGAGTCTGCCCGCTCCTGAGCATGTGTCATTGTA